>NW_008678132.1:0-1029 GCF_000695815.1 Acanthisitta chloris | reverse complement strand
TTCAGTCTGACGAAGAAAAGACTTGTGCAAGCAGAGCTGAAGCATCTTTTAAGTCTGTGACCTTACTCCACACAAAACTTTCCGGTTACTAGGAAGCAGCAGATTCTATTACTTCTCTGAGCATCCCACACAGCAGCAACCCATGTCTTCATTACCTGCATCCAACCCCCGGTCGGTGCCTGCTCCCTGCCACCTCAAACAGCAGCAGAGTGCAACTAATACCACTTGTTACTCCCTCAGGTTTTCTGGCCACTCACCCAAACCCCTCTCCACATCCCTCCCAGTTGGCTGTGCTGCCGCCAGGCAGATCTGCGCTCCGAGGGGCCCGGGCTGGCACTGCCCGCACCAGCAGCCTGCACCCCCTGCTCACCGCTGCTCTGCGGGTTTTTCCGAAGGCCGTAATGAGGAATGTCAAACACCTTTAATTAAAGGAACGTTTGTTTAATGTAATTAAATGCCTAAGGAACACCGCACTGTTGCAACCCCGGAGGGCTCTGCAGTGTGTGCTCTACCTTGCCATACTCCAGTGCCAGGGAAATAATGCAGGCAAGTGACATAACCTGGCAGTGAACGCCCAAGTATTAAGCAGCATCCAAGCCATGATATCCTTCTACCAATGCCTACGTGTCAAGAGGAACCAACACTCATCTATCAGCCCGAAGAGGCAGAACCTGAGATACAAAAAATCCTGAAAAACTGAAAGGCATAAAGCCCCAGACCCAAACCCACAGCGTTTTCAGTCCTCTTTCCTCTACTCTCTTTACTACCTTTCTATCCGAGCAGAAAAGGAGTCCTTTGAGGAATGAGACTGTCGACACCGCTCCCAGCGCGCACAGGCCTTGTTTTTGTGTGACAAAAGTATTGCCCTTCCTTCCCAGCCGCCTCCAAGGCGACCCAGCCACCGTCAGCCCGGGCGAAACGCGAGTCTCCCGCCCGGCAGGGTGGAGCGTTCCCTCCGGGCTCCGCTCCACTGCTGCAACTCACCCCCAGTTTGGGGGGTTGCCTTTTAAAGCGAGCGGTGGGCGAGGG
>NW_008678131.1:0-225 GCF_000695815.1 Acanthisitta chloris | reverse complement strand
ACCCAAAGGGCACCGCAAGTGTCCCTGGTTCTGCCACCTCAGCTCCTCCAAACAACACCCAAACACACCCAACAGATACCCAAAGGGTACCACAGTGGTGTCCACTGATTCTGCCACCTCAACCCCTCCAAATGGCACCCAAACACACCCAATGGGTACCACAACAGTGGTTCCCCCCACTCTGCCACCTCCTGCCCTTCCAAGCAACACCCAAACACACCCAAC
>NW_008678130.1:0-5631 GCF_000695815.1 Acanthisitta chloris | reverse complement strand
TAGCCCCCCTGCTACCAAAAGCTGGCCGCACAAACCTGCTAGGAAAGTTCCGTGCGGGGAAGCAAGCGGCCCACTCAGTGTGAGTGATAAAACAAGCTCCAATTTTATTGTCCGACAGGCTCTTTTTTATACAGTGCATGACAAGCATATAACTATCAATCATTTATAATTGGCTAAGCTCTAAAGATTACATTTATATACGAGAAAATAACTTCTAATGCTGAGAAGCTAAGTTCCTGAGGCCTACTTCTTAGTCATATGTTCAAAGTTCCCATAGACCTTTGCTCAACTCCTGCTCGCACAATGCTCTCTGGGGGCTGTGCCCCTGTTCCCTTAGCCATTCTTCAACACAAACCCAATACGGACATGTAGAGTTGAAATTATGAATTTCTATCCTTAATTTGTGTTTTCATTTGGCCATTCCCTCACACACATTTCATCTCTGGGGCATGCAAAGCTCTTGTTTTATTTCTCCGTGATATCTCTTGGATGCTGTGCCTGGCTGCCTGTACCTTGAGTTCGCTTTTGGGCAACACAGCAAGCAGGGAAATAAGAAGCAAAATAAAAAAATGAAAATCAATATTTAGCATAGTCTGAGATAATTCTGCAAAGTCACTGTTCCAGTTTTGCTTATCATTGCTCTGTGCGCATATCAAACTCAGCATGTCTCCCTGTGCCCGCTCCTTCTCTGCTCTCCCCTGCAAAGCCCTTGGGCAGCACATACATCAGTCCATTACCTGCACCAGGAGATGATTTTTTTCCAATTGATTTATTCCCAAAGCAATTATAAAATAGGAGGAGACAGATCACGGTCAGCATTAATCTCAGATTTAGCAGCAAGTGGCTGGAGGGAGCTCTAAACCCTCCATGCATCCCACTCTTCCCATTCCAGGTCACTCTTGTGTCTTCTCCTATTTGGCTGAGTGATGCTAAGAAATCCAAAATAAAGTCCAGGAGCAATGGCCAGGGAGCAGAAGGGTGTTATCCAAAAATTGAGGAGAATGTGTTAGGGAGGACTCTTCCAACTTTCTTTCTCCTCTTGCTCCAGCATTTCCATCCCTACCTCCAGACCTAATAGACTGATTTATACTGCAACATCATGCGCAATAATAAATGGCTTCATATTCAGCTCTTCATAGCATGAATGTAGGATAAATAATATATCTCATATCTCCAGAGAGTCTCAAAGTGCTTCTTGGGAGAAATCTCACCACATGCAAAATGAATTTGTTCAGCCCCAAACTGTACATCTTTTTTAAATGTCTTGATGTGGCAAAATGTGACAGATCACTACAGGGCAAAAGCAAAGTACTATGTGAAATTAAATAATTTAATGTTTCCTTTCTGATAGTAAAGGATTTTGACTATCTTCAAGCACAGTTTCTTTTTCCAACCAAAATAATCAGATGCATTCACACAGATTCATTAAATACTTCAATCAAACCCTAAACTGGAAATTTCTGTAATGCATTCAGGCTTGATAGCCCTGGCTGGAGACAGACCCAGGTATGAAGCACAAAAGACTCATCATAACTGCCTTGATGTGAAATAAGGGAGTTGATGGTATTGATATATATATTATCAATATCAATATGGCATATTGGTTCAGATATTATGGAATAGTATGAATATCATATTGATATACTAATATATATTGATATATGGTTGATGACACAATGTTGGTATATCAATGTCAATATGATGTATGGATACATGGTTGATGATATAACATTATCCAGCTCCAGTCCTGGTCCTGTCACCATCAGATATTTTCCATCAGCCATTTCTAGAAAACGTACTGTTAATTTTTTTAAAAATGCTTGCTCCAGAGCTGGATTTATATCTTTCTCACACCTTTCAGACTAATCTGATCCCCAGGCGTAAGGAGGTCAGCTCACTGGTACTCTCTGAGCTGGGGAATTACTCTGCCAGGGTATGATAAATTGGGACCAACGTGATCACAGATCCCCCCATGCTGCTGGGGACTGGGACTGGGCCATTCACCCCTTCATCTGCTCCCGGCAGATGCTCTTGTTTTGTAGGGGCTTGTTTGTCCTTTTCTCTCAGGACTGTGATGTCAACAGCTCAGTCTCACCAGAGGATCTCAGAAATTAATGCATTAACCCTACCAGCATCCTGGTCGGTACCTATAGACACCATCTCTATACTCCACTGGACCTTAAAATGAGCAGCAAGGGCTTTTCCTGCAGAACGGGCAATGAACTAGCTTTTTAACCTGGCTCCTCTTATATTTTCAGCTGTTGACAAGGTGCTCACACTCAGGGGCCGCAGATGTTTGCAGCTTATCTTGAGGGACTTGTTTTGATCCTAAAAGGGATGCCAGCACCATGTCACAGAAATGTTGTCACATCATCCTCCTCTCTGTTGGCAGCTCCTCTAAAAAGCATTCCCCTGACCAGTGTTGCAGAATTTCAGGCTCTAAGGGGACCCATCAGGAAAACTTTGAATTTATCCTTCACTCTGTGTTTTGGTCCCAAATTTTGTCTGAGTCTTGAATTTGGGTGCTGTGAACATTTCATGAAGGGAGATGCAAAAAGGGGAGTCATAGGGTGGGCAGCTGGTGGAGCTCAGGGAGATGCTGCCATGCAGGGTCTTGGCACTGGAAGGGTCATTTAGCATCCCCTGGCACAGCTGCCCAGGGCAGGGGTGGAGTCACCATCCCTTGAGGAATTTAGAAGATACATGGATGTGGCTCTTGGGGACATGGTTTAGTGGTGGCCTTGGCAGTGGGGGGTTGGACTCAATGATCTTAGAGGGCTTTTCCAACCTAAATCATTCTATGATTTGGGTTTGATTTATTGCTCATTGAGTTTGGTTTGGCATTTGGTACAAGGAGTGATTTTGAGTTGTGCAAGCCCTTGGGCTGGACCTGGCCAAATTGGACCTGGCAAGCTTGGGCATCTAGGGACATGCTAGAACATCTTGGTGGGCACATGTATAGTTTCTTCAACCCTCTAGAAATTCTTTCTTAATTCATACATTGAAAGTATGTCTCCTGTGAGAGGTTTCTGCTTGTCAGTTTCACTCACTGGCATGTCCAGGCTGTGGTGTGGTTTTTTTTCATTGGGGAGGTGTTAAGCAATGTGCCACAAACCCTTCACATGTAATATAAGTTGGAGTATTCCTCTTTTGAAACAGACCTGCTCTTTATAGAGAGCTGTGTCTGCATCTGAGCTATGCAGACACAAGTTATTATTAGAGTGAACATCACTAGGGCTGTATTTGTATACTGCTTCCCTTAACAACCATGGCCAACAGCACATCAAACAGAAGACTGATACCTTCTTTTAATAAAAAACTCCCAAACACTATGAAATTAAAATCTCAACACAGAGCAGCAGGGCACCCACTGGCCTGCAGCCAGAGCCAGAGCCTGGTACATCCCTGCAGTTAAAGATGCCTTAGTGCCAACAGAAAAGGGCTTTTTCAGTTGCATAACCTAATGCAGACCTTGCTGCATGCCCTGTTGAATACCCTATGGCATACCCTAATGCATACACTGTTGGATACCATATGGCATACCCTACTGCATATCCTAATGTATACCAAATTGCATGCCTTAATAGAATTTCCTTCTATGACAAGAAAACCCACCTAGTTGATCAAGGGAAGCCAGTCAATGTAATGTATTTAGATTTCAGTAAAGCTTTTGATGCAGTTTCTCACAGGATCCTTCTGGACAAAATGTCCAGCACACAGCTGGATAAACACATCATGCGATGGGTGAGCAAGTGGCTCACGGGTCGGGTGCAATGGGCTATAGTGAATGGGATTACATCAGGCTGGCAACCGGTCACTAGTGGGGTTCTGTAGGGCTTCATCTTAGGCCCAGTGCTCTTCAACATCATCATAAATAACTTGGATACAGGACTTGAAGAGATACTAAGCAAGTTTGCAGATGATACAAAATTGGGAGGAGCTGTTGACTCCCTTGAAGTCAGAGAGGCCTTGCAGACAGACTGATAAAGGTCTGGTCATTTATCAACCATATGAAGTTTAACAAGGGCAAGTGCTGGATTCTGCACCTGGGATGGGGCAACCCTGGATGTACATACAGACTGGGGAATGAGAGGCTGGAAAGTAGTGCCACAGAAAGGGACTAGGGGGTCCTCGTTGATGGCAAGTTGAATATGAGTCAACAGTGTGCCCTGGCAGCCAGAAAGGCTGGGGTGCATCAAGAAAAGCATCCTCAGCCAGTTGAGGGAAGTGATTGTCCCTCTCTACTCTGAGCTGGTGCAGCCTCACCTAGTGTCCTGTGTACAGTTTTAGGCAACCCCAATATAAGAAAGATGCTAAGCTATTAGAGAGCATCCAAAGGAGGGCAGCGAAGATGGTGAAGGGACTTGAGGGGAAGTCATACGAGGAGTGACTGAGATCACTTGGTCTGTTCATCCTGGAGAAGAGGCAACTGAAGGGAGAACTCATCGCTGTATACAACTTGCTTAAATAAGGAAGTTGAGGGGCAGGCACTGACATCCTCTCTGGAAACCAGTGACAGGACCAGAGAGAATGGTCTGAAGTTGTGTCAGGGGAGGTTTAGGTTAGATATTAGAAAAAGGTTCTTCACCAGAGGGTTGTTGAGCACTGGAACAGGCTCCCCAGAGAAGTGGTCACAGCACCAAGCCTGCCAGAGTTCAAGAAGCATTTGGATGATGCTTTCAGGCACATGGTGTGATTTTTGGAGATGTCCTGTGCAGGGCCAAGAGTTGGACTCAGTGATCCTTTGTGGGTCCTTTCCAACTCCAAATATTCTGTGATTCTGTGATATATACCCTATTGCATACCTTAATGTATACCACAGTGTATACTCTAATGTGCATCCTGCTACATGCCCTGTCGGATACCCTATGGCATACCCTAATGCATGCTCTATTGGATGCCACATAGAATGCTATATGGCATACTCTGTTGCATACCCTAATGTATACCAAATTGCATATCCTGATGCATATCCTATTGTGGAACCTAATGCATACCTTAATGTATTCCAAAACTCATACCTTATTGCATACACTATTGCATATCCTATGGTATACCCTAATGCATGCCCTACTGCATTCTCTGTTGTATTCCTTGTTGCTATGGTACCAAGATCCCTGAAGCAAACCCTAAAACCAAAATGTTGTGCTTCTCAAGTGCCACAGCAGTGAGGTTTTGCACGCACAGCTCCATGGAGCAGTACCACATTAATCTCATCGATCTGCACATGAGCCCAATGTTTCTACCTTTGGTTTCTCTTCCAGAAGAGTTTGATGAGCTCTTCCCATGGTGAGGTGATGATTCAAAGAGGAAAACCTTCTTGGCTCAAGCTGCTCCCCACAGCTCTTCTGGGGAGAAGAACAGTTTTGCAGATGAGATTTATTCTCTATATGCCCAGGGGATTCAAAGGCAATTCTAAATTCACGCACACACAGATATATATGTAGTATATATAGGCTTGGAGTGGGATGGGGAGTGCAGCCTCATGGGTGAGTCCAGGAGCACCCCCAGCTGCCTGCAACCTTCTGCTCTCAAGCACGGAAAAAAGGAGGCATGGGAAGGAGAAACATTCCCTCTTATTTGCCCCCAGTTGTGTCTCTGAAGATGTTCTGTAATTCTGTAATAGAGTAT
>NW_008678129.1:31531-41148 GCF_000695815.1 Acanthisitta chloris | reverse complement strand
ATATATATGCGCCTTTATGCGTCTCATTGACACTTTAGTTATAAGATCAAGTCTCATTTGCAATAAAAAACAAACTAGCAGATCCTTGTGGAAGGAGTTAATTACAATTCTGAAAAGATATAGAGAACCAAAGTGCAAAATCCCTTGTCATGCATATGAAGAGTAATGACCTGGGAAAATGAGTATCTTTTTCTTCCTTTCCCTGCAATTCTTCCTACATAGCACTACTGCATTTCAGAGAGAATCACAACAGTGTGTTTGTGTGCATGCAAACATGTGTGTTTGTATACATATGCAGGCACTGTCCTTACAACTGTGCTTGGGAGCATGTCATCATTTTTTCCCTCTTATCTTCCAAATATTAGCATTTAATGAAATACACATTTCCTTCATTTATTTTGAACCTCCTCCAAGGCCAGCAAATACCAGAACCTCAAATGTTATGACAGGATAGATTCTTTATTGGTTTGTTTTCTTTTCATTCTTTCTGTTTTCACTGTGATTTTTAATTTTTATGTTTTTTTAGAAAAAGATTATAGACCCTTATGTTCCAACTCAAGGAGCCTGGCTCCCAACTGAGGTACACAAATATGGCCAAAAAATGTCCCTGAGACCCATCCAATGCAGACAGCTGTGCAGCAAACAGGAAATTGAGGAAGTCAGGTTCATCAGAGGCACAGGATTTCCTTCATGGATGTTTCAGATAAAGCATCTTTAATTTTTCCATGCTGTATCAGTGCTGAAGCCATGAGAAAAGCAGGGAAATTATTGCCTTGAAGGAAATGATGTGAAAGTATAAGTGAAAGACAGGTTCTTGTGTGGAACCATCACACCTCGGCTGTGTTGACATGACCTCTTTCAAGCAAACTCTCACTTGCCAGTCTGTGGTCCAGGCTAGCAGGACATGAGCCAGCTCTGAACCAAGAGCTGTGTCACAGAGACACAGAAGGGCAGGACTGTCCAGATGAGGACATTTCCATACCAACATAGTTACACTTGAAGTTGGGCATGGTCCTAGTTTGAACTGTGGTCAGCACAATCTCAGGTCTGTATGTCTAGGGCAGTTTAAGAGTCCTGCTAGTTTAGAACAAATAGTTCCAGATGTTTCTCTGCTAGCAGACCTGCAGCTCAGGAGCCAGGGGGTTCCGTCAACAGGATGCAAGGAGTGATTTATCATAAGACTGACCAAGAAGCAGGCTGCTGATGCAGAACCACTCAGCAGATCTGAGTTCATTACAGAACTCTGCTAAAACCTTCTCCTATGACTCTGAAAAATCATAGAATCATAGAAAGAGTTGTAGAAAGACTTGAGTTGAAATGGACCTCAGATGCCATGTCATTCCAACCCCTCTTCCATGGGCAGGGACACCTTCCACTAGACCAATTGCTCCAAGCCCAATCCAGCTTGGCCTTGAACACTTCCAGGGATGGGCTAGCCACAGTATCTCTGGGCAACCTGTTCCAGTGCCTCACTACCCTCACAGAAAAGAAGTCACTTGGTTATCATGTGAAGACAGGTTAATTCTTTTTTTCTCCTCCACTCATTAGTCTGTGATGACTCTTAACATTTCAGTGTTGGGACTACAGAATTGTCTATGTAACATCTGGAATGGTGTGATCCCAAAGTATTTTGAGGCTACTATGAGACACTGGGAAAAATTACATACTGGTAATTACAAGTGTTCTTGTGGAATTACTAAAGCAGACAGGCACTTAAATGTCTGCCCATGTGACCTTAGCTTGCCTTGCTCTCCTCTTCGTGCTTTTAGGTTTTGACAGACTTGCATTTCACAACCACAGTAACAAGCAAGCTGTTTGACTCCTTTGGTCCAAAACATGGTTGTTCTGGAGATGGCTCAGGACTGTCTGATACCACGTGTTGTATAAAAGAGCTCTGCCTTAAAGAGAAGGCTCCAGGGAGACCTTATTATGGCCTTTTGGTACTTAAAGAAGTCTTAAAGAAAGATGGGGACAGACATTTCAGCAGGTCCTGTTGTAACAGTACAAGGGGTGATGGTTTTAAATAAGAAGCAGGTTGATTTAGATTAGATATAAGGAAGATGTTTGTACAGCGAGGGTGGTGAAACACTGGCAAAGGTTGCCCAGAGAGGTGGTGACTGCCCAATACCTGTAAATATTCAAGGTTGGGTTGGATTGGGCTCTGAGAAACCTGCTCATTGCTTGGCCTAGATGACCTTTAAATGTCCATTCCAACCCAAATTATTCTATGATTCTATCTCCTGGAGAAACTGAAATGTGTGGGATGAATAAGGACTGAAGGAAGGTCTCACAGCACAAGTGGTTACTGTAAGCCATGTAAGTACAAGAGCAACCCCAAACAAATATTTTAAACCATACCATTTCCCATGATCTTGTTCGTGTCCCTTCTTGCCTGGATCCAGCCATGCCTGAGCATGGTGTTGTAGAGTGATAGTTGCAGGGACGAGCACTTCTCTGGAAAATGAACTGATGTTTGAAATATATGGGTGATCGTGAATTACATGGTAACACTATTTGGTTTACTGGTGTAGGTGTTCTCTGGCTGATATTCTTTACTGAGAGGATGGTGAGGCACTGGCACAGGTTGCACAGAGAACCTATGGCTGCCCCATCCTGGAAAGTATTCAAAGCCAGGTTGGACAGGGCTTGGAGCAACCTGTCCTTGTGGAAGATGTCCCTGCCCATGGCAGGGGGGGGTAACTAGCTATCTTTCAGGTCCCTTCCAACCCAAGCTGTTCTGTGATTCTATGATTCTATGATTCTATGATATGCACAAGAAAAACCAGCAGTAAATGCAGCAGCTATCCATCCCAGTTTCAGTTATAGTGGACTCAGGACAATGACTTAATAGGACACTTGAGCTAATGAAGCTGTAAATGCTGAAAGCTTGGACCACGAGGTTGCTACACTCGAAAGCAACTTTTCACAAGATAATTACTGAGGCAAAACATGCAAAGTGTTCATCTATAAAGCATAGCTTTGATATGGATGTCATCACTCTACCAAGTTCAAAGCACATGTGGTTGACACAATGAGCACCATGGGGTTCTCAGGATATGTAGCATGAGTACTAATATAATGCTTAGTTAAAATAATTAGTTGAAAAGAACACTTTAATTTCCTAATGCATTTTTTGAGAAACAGATCAGTGCTTTGGAAAAAAGAAAAGTCATTTCACTGGCATTGTGTTTAAGAAACCAGAAAAATATTTGCGTCTTGGGTAGTTACAACGAATACTCAGTTTAGGATCATGCCAAGAACATGGTTATTAACTTAACATGTAAAAATTTATGTTCATTTTAAAATACAAATATATATGATTATAAATTAATCCTGCATCCTTCAGTTGCTGGGAAAAGACACACACAGCTAGTGAGGCAGCTAGCACAGCATTATCATTTACTCTAGAAACCCTTTTCAAGAAAAGATGTGGGTTTTACTCCTTTTCTTCTGTGCTGTAGGCATGTTAAATTGACAACAGTACCTCAACTTGTCTTACAATGTAAACTGTCAAGACAAGGTAACTTTGCAACTGCAATTTGCCCCAGAATGGAAGTCATGGACCTAAGCAACATACTGGACTTCTGTGTCCTTGTTTTTTTTTTTCCTTTGTCTTTGCTCTTCTTTTTCCCAGTTCTGTGTAACTGCCCACTAATCTCAGTTTTAAGAGGCCTTATTCCTATTTTCTAGTTGCGTGGATAAGGCAACTTGAATTAAAACTTTGTCATGGACCTAACTTGAGAGATGAATAGAGAATTTAACTTCTGTGTTTGACAAGCTAATTGGCCAAGGTTTAAAACCATCAGTTATGCAATAAAACTGTATGCAATTAATTAAAGGGAGCTGATTATTTTCAGTCAGGCTCTGTTCCTGAAACATCCTCCTACTCACTAATAAACTTTGTTCCTGCAGTGCTTTCTCTGAAATTAATAAACACATTGCAAAACTAGGGTAAGCCTCCCCCATTGTTTGCTTCCCATGCTCACCAGAATGCAATAGTCACTGGACTGAAAATGAAGTTTCATCCCTATAAGGTCCGTATTGCAAGAGACTACTTTTTCCCTGCTGTGGGGTTGAGAGAACCATGGAATCATTAAGGTTGGAAAAGCCCTCTAAGGTCATTAAGTCCAACCGTTAACCCAGCACTGCTAAGCTTACCACTAAACCATGTCCCCAGGTGC
This sequence comes from Acanthisitta chloris, assembly GCF_000695815.1. Classification (NCBI taxonomy): domain Eukaryota; kingdom Metazoa; phylum Chordata; class Aves; order Passeriformes; family Acanthisittidae; genus Acanthisitta; species Acanthisitta chloris. The sequence goes on along the minus strand of NW_008678129.1, from coordinate 36,967 downwards.
CACATCAACCCTTTTTTAACACATCCAGGGATGGCAATTCCACCGCTTCCCTGGGCGTCCTGCTCCAATGCCTGATCATTCTTTCAGTGAAGAATTTTTTCCTAATAGAGATTATGGATTGTAGGATCAAAAGGGCCAAATGGGTTCAGGTTTTTGCAAAAAATAGACATGAAAGGTGTAGAGGATACCACCCTATTGGGTAAATATTCAGCTGAAAGAAATACTTGGTAAAAATTTCCCTAATAGCTGTGGAGAGCCCTTGGCTGTTCTTATTAGAATCATAGAATGTTAAAGGGTTAGAATGGACCTTAAAGATCAGCTAGTCCCAACCCTCCCTGCCATGGGCAGGGACATCTGCCACTAGACCAGGTTGCTCAAGGCTTTCTTGGACCTCTGCTACTGATTTGATGCACCTTGTGATAAATTACTATAACTTTCTGTCCATGTCTCACTCTGAGGAGTGACCACAGTTAAAAGTACTCCAGGGCTGGGCTGTAGAGTCTCTTGTCCCTGTGCTTTAGGAGATAGGCATGACTGCCTTCTTTTTGTCTCTGGAGAGGAAGCTAAGGGATAAAGCAACAGCAGAATGTGTGAGGAATGACATCTGGTAGAGCACATCTTGCTGTGTGCTAAAGGAATAGGCTGTGTCACTTATTGAGGACTTGTCCGGTTCTCTGATTAACAGAATCACAGAATGATTTGGATTGGAAAGGACCTTAAAGAGCATCTCATTTCAACCTCCCTGCCATGGACAGAGACACCCTCCACTAGACCAGGTTCCTCCAAGCCCCCAGGAATGGGGCAGCCATGACTTCTGTGGACAAATCGTTCCAGTGCCTCACCACTTCTGAGTAAATAATTTCTTGCTAAATCTAACCTAAATCTATCCTTCTTCAGCTTAAGCCATTAGTCCTTGTCCTATCACTACATGCCCTTGTAAAAAGTCCCTCTCAATCCTTCTTGTAGTCTCCCTTTAGGAATTGGAAGGCTGCTGTAAGTTCTTACTGAATCTAAATGTTATTATAAATTATTAGAAGTGCAAGTAGAACTACTAGAAGTAATTTTTTCATTGCAGGAAAGTTATGTGATGTCTCCCTTAGTGTTCACAACCACAGTGTAAGACATCTAAGTCTGCCTTAGAGAAACTCTTTTGTCCAGCTGGCTGTGCAGTCTGCTTCAGGCGGCTGGTTTGGATCCCTGTGCAGGAAGGGGAACCTGCTTTCTCCTTTGCTTCTGTAGAGCCCAAGGATACAAACTTCCTCAGCCACTCCAATTTGTGTCTGAGGTTAGAAGGAAGCCCAATGGAAGCCAGTGACCACACTTAACTAAACTAAAAATATCCCTCCCTCTTGGAAAGCCTGAGGCTCTCTGGAGAATGTCTGACTGAACAGCACTCCAGAGAAAAGAACCCAAAACCAGCCAGAGCTCAAATACAAGTGCAGGGCTTACCACAACAGTGTCGTGCAAACAGGAATCCTACAGAGCTCCAAGACTGGCTTAAAAATCAGGATCAAGTTCTAGTGTGTTTCTAGTGTCTTGTTGCAGGCAGTGGTTGCTTTGGTAAGAGCATTTATAGTCTGACTTTTCCTCATATGCCTGCCTTCCAAAGCAGCTATTCAAGGGCAATTTGACCTGAGGGTACCTCCAACTCCTGTGCTATTTTTTAATGTATCTTGTCTCATCCATTCTTTCAACCATTCAAATGTCCAGTGCCAAGGTGTCCCAGAATTTCTGTGACTGAAAACTTCTGGGTACAAGGTCATTCTTAAGAACTATCATTAATACTGAAAAATACCTCCATGTGTGGCAAACTAACCAGGTCACTTGTTCTCTTTCATGTTGAGGTATCAATATTAGATGTTTTTCAGGATTTTCTTATTGTTCTCTCTTCAAAGTAAGTTTGGGTCCCAATTCAGTAGAAGACAGTATAGAAGCCTACTTGTTTACTTTGATTTTTATATAGATGGTGTTACCAAAGAAGCCCTTTGTAACTAATAACTTTTCACTGCAAACCTGGAGGGCTCACAAGGTATGGGATGGTGGATTAGGGAAGAGGGTGGGTGGGAAAAAGTCAATAACAATACCAATAAAAAAGCTATATTTCTGATCAAAGCAGAAAATGCTTGAATAAAGATTATATTAAAAAGAGAAAAATGTAGAGGTCTTGTTAAAACCTTTGGGTTAGTGTCCAGTTATGTGGATTTTCCCTCCAGTGCTTATTCTGGCATTCATTAAACCCTGATAAGTTACATAGAAACGCTTGAAAGAATGATTAGAAATGCTATGTGTGAATAATAGAATTGCTTAAAGGGAAATGGAAATTCTTAAAGGGAAATGCATACTGACATGGAAAGTGAACTTGTGCAATTTTCTCATTGTCCAGGGTTATTATCTTATTCTTCTTATTTTGTGGGTGTTGGATTTGTATGCTTGTATATTCACAGTTTGCAGGCTGCTTAGGAAAACAGTGTTACTGCAGTCAGAGGCAGATGTGCTGAAGGTCTTCTGAAAAGCAAAGTCTCTTTTTTCAGGTGTCTTCCTTTGTGAGGGTTAGGCAAGGGTTTGGAAGGGAAGGGAGTAAAAAGAGAAAAATTCCAAACCAACCCAACAAACCTAACCCAAAGCCAACCCAGAACCTTCCTCAAAGTCATCTGTGTGACCTTTTGCAAGGAGAATGTGGTGGCTTTGCCTGTGCTCCCAGTGTGCAGTGAGCATAATGCCACTGTCCTTGTCTATTCAATGTCTTTACCTCAGTGTGAGCTATTCACTAGGGCCCATTGCCAGGCTAAGCTCAGCTGCTTCAGTTCGGATAATCTGGAAGTGAAATCTGAGCGATCTTGGGTCTGTTAGCAAATGACTGCATGAATGTTCTCTGGGAAAGGATATGTCTAAATCTTAAATAACTTCATTAGGAGTAGAATGCCAGGGTCCAAATTCCTTGTGTTACTCTACAAATCTCAGTCTCTGACTTGAAGTGTCTGGGAAAGGTGTCTGGGATTTGCAAAGGAAAAAAGGTGAGGCCTAAGATCAAAGGGCAATAGTTTCTGCAGTCACTGCTGGGTTGCTTGTACTGCAAGAGCAGAAGTCTAGCATGCCACTCCTCTTTATCCAAAGATCCCCAGCAGTGCCTCAGTCTCTGTGTGTTTGCAACTCTCTAAGAACTATCATACTGTAATAAATGGGACTGGACACCCTAGGCACCATCATACAGCCAGAGATTTCCGTTGTGAGGCTTTTACAGCCCTAAATAGGAAAAAGATGGGAGGGGAAACTAAGACACAATCAGGTCTGTGGAGTTTGAGCCAGTCTGTGTCAGAGGAAGACACCTTACTGTGGCTGATCCGGTCAGGGGCTTTTGTCTCCATCCTCCTGTGCTCTCAGGGTGAAAGTCCTTATAATTCAGTTTCAGATGCCTTTTCACATGTGAGGTGTTTCATGTTAAATAGGTCCAACTGAATCCATCTTGGCATGGAAAATGTGACAAGGGAATGCTTTGTGTTGCAGGAAAGGATGCAGCCAGCACCTTCAGGAGGATTTTTTTTGCTGGTATAAGGTTTTATTGCTTGTTTACTTGGACTTTTGCTTTACACAACCAAAGTGTTACTGGCTGCAATGTTAAGCACTGGGAAATAAAATCAAAGTCAACTTGTTGCCACAAGAACATGTTCTATTTCTTTGCTTTGCTCTTCATGTTACAGAAATAATATATTAGCACTGTAAAGGCTGAAGCAGAGGGGAGCAGACTTGATCCTGTGGTTGAATTAGGAAGTCAAGCTATAAAAGCCCTAATCTAAACAGTGGGATAATGAGATGTGAGAGGATTTTCTGAGGTCCATTGCTGATCACATCATGTTTGTTTAGTAAGATGGAAGTGTTTTCACTGAGATAAAAGCTTAGATTTCATCAAGAGAACTTTCAAAACCAACCTTCAATACTTTAAGCCCCAGTGATTTAATGGGACATGGAAAAGCATTTTTTAAGCCATGCTGAGGTTTTTTGCTCTACTTGAGCTTTATGTGGGTATACCATTGACATGTCTTTCTTGCCAATGTTATCCAATGGAATTTGAGAAGTGTTTTTTTCCTTGTATTTTCTATTTCAACAGTGCAGTTAGAAAAATCTCAAATTCAGAGAATGAAACTCTGCACCTCTGAACTCAATATATGTGTTGACACAACTCTTAAAGAAGGATCTGTGGAGAAACTCAGGGCTTGGTCATCTTCCAGATCCAACTACCTTTCACCCCCACAGAGGCCACACAGTTGGATGATGGCAGAGTAGATATACCAGAAGTCACTCACTGACAACCAGTCCAGGTGTTCCTCACAGTCTGTGAAGCTTTCAGGCAGAGTGAAGCTCACAGTATCACATGTGCTCTCAGAGTAGTTTTTTCTCTTGTTCTTGGGACCTGTAAGTACCAGTTTATTGTTGCTGTGGACTGTGGGTCGGGTCTTGAGGGATACCTTGTGCACTAAGGAGAAGACGTAGATGTATCTTGTATGTCATGGTCAGGGTTAGATTACTTTGCTTTTTCCAGGAGATATTCAAGTTATACTTGAAAGATTCATCTTGCCAAACTGAAATGATTAATCTTTCTCTAAAGCTGGTGTCTAAGATGCATAAATTTACCACGCAAGGTGTTGATTTCTCACAGCCAAAGGAGCCAAGCTGTACCGTATTGTAAACATGCAAACACATAAACTAGATAAGAAGCCAGACCTAGGAGACTTTCATAAAGAAAGAATAGCATGGAGACTATTGCCCATGTGGTCAATGGAGATGTTGTCTGAACTGATTTTTTAAGAGTCCATCATAATTTTTTTGATGAAAATGTGCATGGCCTTCTGAGGACAGCACTAGACATCGTCTGGGCTCTCCAGTGTGATCTAGAAGAGGCATTTCCCCCTTTCTCTGACTGAAAGATATTAGGAAGGAATTTTTCCCTGTGAGGGTGGTGAGGCACTGGAACAAGCTGCTTAGAGAAACTGTGTATGCCCCATTCCTGGAAGTGTTCCAGGCCAGGCTGGGCAGGGCTTGGAGGAACCTGTTCTAGTGGAATGTGTCCCTCCCATGGCAGGGGATTGGGACTAGATGATCTTTAAGGTCCCTTCCAACCCAAAACATTGTAGGATTCTATGATTTCACTGCCATCAGCCTGCACTGAGGCTGTTAACTACACTTTTCCTCCCATCACTGAGGTAGGCTAATTCAATATCTATATTTAAGTAGACTGGGCTATTGCAGCAATGCATTGAACTGATTGGTGAAAACTGCAGAGTTCCTTCTATTGCCATCATACTTAAGCAAAAATTGAGCAGCATTAAATATTTCTATTCTGAATTTTTAAAACTGGCACCATTCTTAGTATTTCTGTAAAACATTGCCCAAAACACCTTAAATGTGTATGATTAACTGAATGCACACATAACATGTTAT
>NW_008678129.1:0-31426 GCF_000695815.1 Acanthisitta chloris | reverse complement strand
TATATATATATATTTTTATATATATTTACATTACAAGCTAATAGATGGTAGATGAATAATAGGTCTGCTGGTTTTGGTGTACAGGTCACTGGAATAGTGAAGCTGTCTCTTTCATCCTTCCTGCTGCTGCAATCCCTTTGGTCACCATCACCCCCTCCCTTGCAATCCAGTGATCTAAAAAAACAAGGACTGGTGGTGACAAAGCATCACAGGGAGGCTAAAATCTGTGTGGCATGTGACATAGAGAAAAGGTCACATTGCCCTGCATCAGCCTTCTCTTAAGTCAAGTTAATTAATGGTTCTTTTTTTTTCTAATTCAACTGGATGGGCCTCCAGGCAAAGTGCTATTTGTAATGGCACCATGGTCTGGAGTCATCCAGCCTAATGCTGGTTATGCCCCTACATGTCCCATACCTTCAGGCTGGGAGGCATCAGTTCAACCCTCCACTCACTTTTCAGGTGTGCGTATAGCTTCCAAGTCACCTGACAATGGGTGATAACGAGCCTGATCTAAGTGATTTTCCATTGAAAATCCAAATGCTGGCATGAGCACCATGGAGGAAAGCAGGCAGGAGATGCAAAGAAGGTCTCAAATGAGAAGCCACAGTATTTTCAGTCTTCTCTGTTGAGAATGAGCAACTGACTCCTGTTCACAGAAGCAAAAGAACCACCAGTAGAGCATATAAAAAGGGAGGGAAATTGAAACACAGAGGCAGGATACATCCCTGGTCCCTGTTGAAGGCAGCTCTTAGACTGGGCAACAGTGTCTGCCTCTTTCAGCAGCTCTGCCTCCTGCTTGGCTGGGAGATGGTTCATCATATTGTTTACTGAGCATGGTGATATTCAGCTGAAGGCTGGACTTGATGACCTTGGAGGTCTTTTCCAGCATTAACAGTTCTATGATTCCATGATTCTATGATGTGTTCTTGTCTTGTCCTTTTGTGCTTGTGCAGAGACATTTTGGCTGAGGTGGTGTTCACTCATTTTTCATCTGCTCTTTCTCAGAAAATCTTTATTAGAGGGATGCCCATGTGTAATGAACTGAGGAGGGGGCTGATTTGGTGGCATCATGCATCAGACTATTTCCCACAGTTAAATGTGGCTATAACCTTGCTGAACTTAAAGATTACCACTGACTTTTGAAGGCCAGAGTTTGGTTCAGCTGCATTAGCCTAGAGAGACACTAGGTGAGCAGAGACAGGAAATAACTCCAAGGTTTGCTCCTGTGGTGACTCCAGTCCTCCCAAACCCACCCTTCCTGTATCCACTAAGGTGCAGTGGATATGCATGTCTCTCCTCAACTGTTGCCAATCTATTGCTCATTTCTAGTAAGGAGATAACAGCCAGGAGGTAACTAGATTGTCTTTTCCTTACCTTCCACTCACATTTGAAGCCTGTTCTTGCAACAAACAGAATGCACAAAGCAACAACTTAATTTCCTGCCTCATTAATAATGTTTTAATAATGATCTCAAATTGGTTTTCTCCGCTTAAAATATTTTATTATAGTGCAAGAGAATGTCAGCTCCAGCCTTGTAAGCCGCTAAGTGAACACTACTAGTGTTCTACGAAGTGCACAACAAATAGGAATAAATTGCTCCTGTGAGGGTGGTGAGGCCCTGGCACAGGTTGCACAGAGAAGCTGTGGCTGCCCCATCCTTGGAAATGTTCAAGGCAGGTTGGATGAGGCTTGGAGGAACCTGGGCTGGTGGAAGGTGACCCTGCCCATGGAAAGGGGTTGGAACTTGATGATGTCCCTTCCAATCCAAATAATTCTGTGGTTCTATGAACTTACAAAGTGTGATGATGTTCAGCAACCTTCAACAATGCCAAAAGAAAACCAAATATTGCACACAACATCTGCTTGGTCTTTTCTGGGTGTGAACTCTCCTCTCAAATGGACCCAGAATTAATATGGACTGCAAGTTTCCCTATTAATTTCTCTAGGCCTGGGTTACCTCTTTAACTGATATGGCCTGTGGCCTCTGTTAAAATTTACAGGTAAATCTGTGGTCCCAGCAGCACTCTTCAGGGGCATACATTCATGTGGATGGGGGCCATGCCCATTCTAACATAAATAAACTGGTGTCAGGCCACATACACAGAGACACTATCCTCTGCTCTGAAAAAGTATTTACCACAGCCCCTGGCATGCTTTTGTCCGGGGCCAATTAATGCTCTCCCAAACAGTTCTTGGGTGCAGTCTGGGAGTTTATGTGTGCCAAGGAACATTATCAGTTGGCCTGTTGGATGACTCCATCCTGTTTTGAAAGCTGAGATAGTTTAATAGATGAATGTAGCCAGGCCATGTCAGTTGGTCTTTGTATCTAAGAATACTCCTGGGCACATTTAATTTACTAGTGAGGATGTAGCCAGAATGTCTCTTCAGAACCATCCATTACTTATATATCTGTGTTGAAGCTGATGTTTTCTGCACTAGTCTGATTGTATCCCACTGCCTCTGGTTTTAAAGCTCTTATTTTTCCCTTTTGGCTGCTGTAACTGAACTGGGACGTGATCTGCTGTCTTCATAAATCTGCGCTGTGTTGGTTTACTCCTTCTTCAAAGATGCTCAGATTCCAAGAGCTGCTGTTTCTTATTCTTTTTCTTTGTGTTCTTTTTTTACCAACCCTGATTATAGTCAATTAAAAGTCATTCTTTATCTTTTGCAGCCAATGTGTTACAATTTTGAACAGTTTTTGGGTTTTTCTGCCTTGTTAAGTTCTCTCTTATATGTGTAGATAGTCAGCACATTCATTGCTGCATCTGTCAGAATATGAATAGCTGGGTAGGAAAAACAAAAAAAAAGCCTCCCATGTACTTGAGTGGCTTGAAGTGGGATATATTCCTGTCCCTGGAAGTGTTCAAGGCCAGGCTGGGTGGGGCTTGGAGCAACCTGGTCTAGTGGAAGGTGTTCCTGCCCATGGCCAGCTCTTAGTGTGGCCATATGTATAATTATTAAAATCCCTTTTCCTCCAGCCTAGATTGGTTGCATCCAAACTGGGACAGTCACAAATCACACTAAATGTCTGACAGCTCCTAGACACTGTTTTGGTCAGTGCTAGTTGACCTAGACAAAAAAACATGCTAGGCATTGTCCTAGGAATGTAAAATATGTCTGATTGAGTACTAGGGCTAAGGCATAAACCTTCACAAGTGTGGACATAGCCTCAGTGTACCTCTTTTTAAGGCTGATGGAAAATGTCTGGGTCTCACTGTGCCCTAGAAGGTGGAGTTGAGCATGGAAAATATATGATTCAAGCTTTTAGGACTTTTCATCATAGACAGCATGTTTAACATGCCATCCTTACCCCAAACCCAGATGAAGATAAGTCTCTGTGGCAGTTCAGATATTTATTGTTTGTATTTTTCTGTCCTTTGTGAAAGAAACTCAGCCCACTAAAATCTCATTGTTATTCCTGGCTTCAATGTTCATAGCTAGGTTCTGAGGTGTTTTGTTCCTCTTCAGTCCCCATTGGCATCAATAATGTTGAAAGTGGTCCCCCTTGCTATGGGAGAGGCTTGGTGGCTGGGAGAAGAACCTCTGCCAGGTTACAGTTTCCCTCAAATCCTTCCTGTTGATCTCTCAAATATGGAATAAAAGCAAGAGCATTAGCAAAAAAAGAAAACCAATCCTGAGAAAGCGAAGGAAAGGGGTGAGTGATGCCTTCCTGGTCTTTCAGTGATTTGTGTTGCTTAGGGCAGGAGAAGACAGATTTGGGGAGTACAGAAGATGCTTGGACAGTCTTCAAACTATCCATTTTCACTGACGCTACTTGCTTAAATCGTATGTAAGGGTGGAACCAGAACTATTTTGGTTCACAGTATATTCTACACAGAGGCTTCTTGCATAAAGTGTCTTTACACTTCTTATAAACTTCTTTTCACTACTTATTAAATTTACATAATTGAGACCTCGGTTTTGGTGGTTGTTCCCAAACTTACTGTGTATGATTTGGGATTACCTGAGGAAATATGAAACACCTAGGCTAGAATTATATGAAGATTCTGAGTAATAAACTGTTCTGTAGTTGTCAGGCCCTCAGAATTTTTATTCCAGAAGCAGGAGAAGGTGGAGTGCCATGCTGGATTTGAAGGCTGGACCTGGTGTAGGTACACCCTCAGGTCTCCCTAGGGCTCAATTTCTAAATGATAAGTCTCCTTCTCTTCTTGCTATCTTTCTTCCTTCCTCTAAGCCATCTGAGGAGTATCTCACTGCCATTTTTTGGAGCAGAGCAAAGGAGAGCCCTATCTCCATACACCCCTGGCCATAACACTATCCAGGCAGATAATCTTAACCCATTCTCGCTCCAGACCAGCACTGTCAGCTTGCACAGATCATCAGGATGATCCCTAAGTGGTCATGTAAACACTTCCAGTGAACATGGGGTACTGATCTCCCCTAATCATCCCATTCATTACCAAGATGGCTGGAAGTGCCTGGAGTTAAAATGTGGATGTTGTGCCCCAGAGATGCAATGCCGACTTTGATGATACACATCTGATCAACGTCCATATGTCCCTTAGATGCCTGCTGGATGCTTGTGCAAAGGTCAGGCATCTTTAGTGCTCTCCCAGAAGGTTTTTAATGTAGTGAGCTGCTAGCTTTTATCCTTCCTCATAATTTTATGAGGCAGAATCCCCCCTCCTCCAGGCAAGCAGCCAGCCTGCCACTAGCTATTCGCTTTCAAATTATGATGAAGCTTGAAATAAAACACAGCCATGGACTGAACCCACTAACCCTCAGTCCAAAGGTATTAAGGCTGCTGGTTGATAGAGACAATATCTAGTTCTTGGAAATGTTTTGCTTCTAGCACCCTGGATGATTAGGAAAGGAGGACTCGGTGCAAAAGATAATGATTCTGTATTTGCTGTGGAAATGACAAGTGCAATTAGAATTGCCAACTGAGTTGTGATCAAAATTCTGATTAATTACTTACTGCTATTTCACAGAGAAGAAATTAGTGCGTATCTAATTGGCGTTACTGAAATGTATTCTGTGCCTCACTTGCATAAATTAAATGTAAAGAACAAATCTACTGCATGTCTATGAGAGAGAAAGAGAGGGAGCAAAAGAGAGTGTATGATACTGGGCAAGATCCTCAGGTGATGAAAATCAGGACTGCTCCGGTGAAAGACTCAGATGGTGAGACTCACCTATGATATTAAAAGAGATACTTTGATTTGGGTGTTTACTGAGGGTCTGTGCTATATGAAGAGAGGAGGTCAGGCTGGAGGATCACAGCAGCCTTTCTTCCAGTCTTATCAAATCTCACTCTATCAAAACCAGTCACAGCAGTATCAAATCCTATTTTCAGCTCATGATGCCATAGCACCAACCCCCCCCATACCATCAGAGACTTGCTATCGGATGATTTTTGTTTGCTTATTTATTTCAATTTCAGCTCTGCACATGCTCCAGGCACATATACAATAATGGCAATTACACATTGTACAAAGCACATCAATAATTTTAGTATGAAAGAGAAGGAAAAGGCAGAGCTGTGATTCCAGTGCTTTAATCGGCAGGACCACATTATGTCAATGAAGCAGGGACACAGAGGACTGATTAGATAAATTCTCCCTTGCAGTTCCAGCACTGAAGTGCCCACCATGTTCTGAAAATTAAATGCATGCATTAAAAATGTATCTGCCTTTATTTTCCCTCTGGTGTCTTTTCAGTTTTTCTAACAAACAGAATCTTATGAAAAAGAAAAGAAAAAAACATCCCTGGATGGGAGTTTTGGCAGTACATTTTCTCTCTACTTTTTCTATAAAAATCAGCTTGGTGCCTTGGTGGAGAGGGCTGGCAGTAGCAGTGGGGATTAGATTAGCCTTTGCCTCCCCCTCTCTGCTGCCCCTCAAGTAACTTTTATTCTCCAAGCTGATATGGGCAAAGGTTGCAGAAATGGGTGAGCAAACAGGCACACTCATTTTGCTAATCTGTGGAATTGTTCCATTGGAAGAACAATGCAGGAGTCTAACTCTACTTGAATACTGTAGGTGTAGCTGCACTGAATTTTAAGGGTCACTACCCAAAGCTCTATTAATTGCCTTGCAGTGCTTTACCATTATTCTTGCCTTCCCTTGCCTTTTGCCAGTCCTCATCACAGAGGCTTGAAAGTATGTGTTCTAACCATAAATACTCTTTTTTGCTTTCTTATTCCTTTCCCAGTGAACTGGTGTCCTGCCTCTAAACAAATATTTCACTTCCACCCACTTGAGTCTGAAAGGGCCCAGCCATCACCAGTCAGCTGTAATGTTCTTTCTTTTCCTCTCTTTCTCTGCCTCTCTTATCTCCATAATCTTCTCTTCTCTGTCTCCCTCCCCTCAGACAGCTATATTAAATTCTGATCTCTACTTCTGAGGCCTCTGTGTCTGGGCTCCTGTTCCACATGAGCCATGGAGGAAAAAAGGGAAAAAGAAATCAAGATTTCCTTATGTTCCCCCTCCCCTCAATGTCCTTGCCAGCACAGGGATTCCTTCCACAGCACATCCTTCTGGTTGGGCTATCAGGTTACTGACTGTGGTGCTGCCAGAATTATTAACCCTTTTGGGACCCCAGGGAAACATAACAGGCAAGAAAATGTGGATTTATTTTTGACAAGTCACAACACGTGCTTGACATAATGTACTAATATTTTGGGTAGGATTTGGGCTGGAAAGTGAGATCTCTGCTGAAAGCTCTTCCCCAGGGAAATTATACAAAACCAGAATTCCTGTGGCTTTTAAGGAAGAGTGGCTATAGCCCAGATGTCTTGATAACATAACACAAGTCTGGAAATGGATTGGACCAATTTTCTACCTGCTGGATTAGTCTTAGTACTTTGTACTCAGTACTTTGTGTACTCTGACTCTGCAATGAGCCTTTCCATGACAGTGGGTTACAAACACATCCTACAAGGCTTCAGCCTGCTGTCCCCTATGACTGCAAGATGAGACATGAGGAAGCTGAGCAAACCCTGCCACATGGGCTCTTAGTAGTTTCTCCAAACTGGCTTGGCTCTTCATGGAATTCTGGGAGCTGAAAAATGTTTCCTTATGTCCCAGATCAGCAGAAAGGCCTGTGGAGGATCCTGCTGAGAGATTTCCAGCTAAGTTTTTCACTGGTATGCCCAGAAAATTACATATGTTCTGATGCCTGGGTAAGCAGCCTTGGAGAATATCACTCTGCCTATCTTAACTCTGTTTCAGTGTTCTTTTTTTGCCCTGGTGCTAAAACACTAAAAACTCTCAAAGAAGCAAATCTGCTTAATGCACCTGCTTGGTTTCCTGTACACAACTACTATATTCCCATCTGAGAGCTTTGATGAGGTTTTGTAGGAATTTAATATTTGTCTGCCTAACCAAGTATCCAGGACAATGATAAATAAATACATAATACCCCTACACTGAGTCTCAAAAATATTCTTGACTGTCATGTTTTAGGACTTGAGTATAAGGTAAGTGCCCTCAATAATGTTTGTTTTCTTTTTTTCACAATGATCTGGAGGATTACCCCATGGAGGAATGCAGCTTGACAATTTTATTCTCAGATGGGGTCAACACATCAGCTGTTTTATATTGGCCTAAGCACCATGCTGTCATCAACTAGACCACCTGAGGAAGTGCCCTGCTGGGAATGCATTTTAACCATCCAAACAGAGACATCCAAACCTTAGCAAGCTCAAACACCAGAAATTACAGGGAAAAGCAGAGAACAAATGGGCTTCGGTTTTAGTTCCTTCAAGCACCATATGATGGGCTGTTACTTCTCTTTTCTATTTCCCATTGCAGCCAGGGATGTTTTCAGACTAAACAAATCCCTGTAACCCAAAACTCAGCCATCATTTATGGAAGTACCCTGTGCTGCATGGTTAATAAATAAAAAGTTAAGAAAAATATAAAGTCAACCTTTCCACTATTAACAAAAGACTCTTCAAAGCTACTCTTTTGCTCTGGGCTTTTACAATAATAAGCTGAAAAAATACATTAGAGAGCAGACTCCTTTCTAGCCACTTCATATTTCATTTTGCCTCTCACTTGTCTATTTATTTTCACGTCTTTCCTGATTACTTCTCAATTGTAGAAAGACAACATTAGGCACAATGAGTTTTAAATATACTCCCTGGCCCAAATAACTCCAAGGGCTGTCTGAAATTTCAAACAGCTCACTAGTAAGTCTGGAATAGAATGCAAAGGGAATGATCCCTACTAGTTAGGGCAGAAAAATCAGGACTGGTGGATGTTTTCAGTGCTCCACCAATGTAGTTATTATTTTTCTCTGTGGGCACTGTACCACACAACCAGGATCATTGTGTCTCTATGTTCATTCACATTTATATGAAGATGAAGAACATTATCTGGTAAAGTGCAAGAGTCGTTCCACCTCCAAATCTACTCTTTTCCTGTTAGAGCTGTCCAGAAGACTTTATGGGACAAAGAACAGGCCTTGACCTACCTAAAACAAGCACACATGGATATAGAGACTGTTAATAAAACCAGTCCTCAAAGCTCCTTCAAACCACCTTGTAAACCTGTGAAGTTATGAATGGAAGTGTCATTAGGATCACAGATCTTCTCCAAGTGATTTTTGACCCTGGCAGCTTCTCTGGACATACTCTAACCTGGGATTTTTGTCCTATAAAACCCTAAAATGTAGATACACTATGATTTGGGATAAAGCCCTCAGAAGCCTATGTAAGCCTTGCTCTGAGGAAGAGGCTGAAATAAATGAAACCTAGAAATCTCTTCTGACCTAATTTTTCCTAAGACAAGGCATGGTACACATGGTATTCTAGGACCATGCCTACAGACTCATATGATTTTCTTCTAAGTGGTGTTTGAAAATTGTTTCCTTTTGTCCCTATATCTGTGTTGGTTCCAGAGGTCAGAAATCAGCTTTTTAGGTCTTGTATTTGCTCATCTCTTTTGGGATAAATTACCTATTTCTGCTCCTTCCAAGGTATTTTTCTCAGTGCCCCCTTTGCTCAGGAGCAAACGGAGCTGTGGTCTGTAGAGGCTGACTGCACCAGGCACATGTGGAACTACCTGGATCCAATGGTTTGGCTAGCAGAACTTTGAAAACCAAATGCAGAGTTTGATATTTTTCAGGGTCTTCCTCAAAAAATTTGTTTGCACACTGTTGATATCTCTGTCAGGGATAGAGAAAATTCCTTTCTTATTCTTTTAGATTTACATGATAGTGGCTTCATCCCTCTTCTTTGTCTCTTTGCCCTTGTTCATAATTGGAGAAGATGGTTACCTTAGAGGTGTGCACAGAGCTATCATTTCCCACTTATTTCAGAACAGGAACACCGACTGGTTTAGCTGTTCTGCATGCCTTGGTAGTGACATCATTAGTAGTTGGGCTCATTTTACCTGAACTCAGTGGTACTTTGTGCTATGGTTTAGTTGTAAGACGGTGTTTGGTCAAAGGTTGAACTCATTCATCATGGATTCTATGATTCTGTGATTCTAAATACAGGCCTTCAGTACCTGCTAGCTGTCTAGGTTTCCCACATAGCCAGTAGAGACAGACACCTCCAGAAGTGAATCATTAGTAGTTGGGCTCATTTTACCTGAACTCAGTGGTACTTTGTGCTATGGTTTAGTTGTAAGACGGTGTTTGGTCAAAGGTTGAACTCATTCATCATGGATTCTATGATTCTGTGATTCTAAATACAGGCCTTCAGTACCTGCTAGCTGTCTAGGTTTCCCACATAGCCAGTAGAGACAGACACCTCCAGAAGTGATACAATCCATGCAAAGCAGGTAATGAATGGCCCTCTAAAAGCCTTTCCTCTCCCTCTCTTTAATGATTATTGCCTCCATGAACAGCTTAGACTAGACAATTAGCTTAGACTGGATGCTTAACATTTAGGCAGCTAGAATTAATGTGATGAATCCCATTCTATGTGCTCAGATAACGACTGTAGCCTTTGTATCTCAAATTTTAGCTCTTCAATATGTTTTCATAGGTGTTCAGATTCTGTGCTATGCTTTCAGATTAATTTTGACTTCCAAGGCTTAAAATACTTATCTCCCATTACTGCTCATTGTCATAAATATGTCATGGCATAATACAGCTGTCTGTACCCATAATGAAATCCTTCTGCTTTAAAATTCAGGTCCATAGCCCATACAGGACTAATATTGCTGAAAATCACCCTAATAATGTCACGAGGACTCTTGTGCTTGTGAACCTTTCTGTCACAAGCACAGGCTCTAGGAATGCACCTTCAGCCAAGGCAGGTGCAAGCAAGATTTTAACGAAAGAAAGAAAGAAAGAAAGAAAGAAAGAAAGAAAGAAAGAAAGAAAGAAAGAAAGAAAGAAAGAAAGAAAGAAAGAAAGAAAGAAAGAAAGAAAGAAAGAAAGAAAGAAAGAAAGAAAGAAAGAAAGAAAGAAAGAAAGAAAGAAAGAAAGAAAGAAAGAAAGAAAGAAAGAAAGAAAGAAAGAAAGAAAGAAAGAAAGAAAGAAAGAAAGAAAGAAAGAAAGAAAGAAAGAAAGAAAGAAAGAAAGAAAGAAAGAAAGAAAGAAAGAAAGAAAGAAAGAAAGAAAGAAAGAAAGAAAGAAAGAAAGAAAGAAAGAAAGAAGCTAAAGTACTATATGTAGTTAAAACAGTTCCAAAAGAAATTAATATAAGCTGCTAAAAAAATTCTACACTTGTGTTAGTTCCACCAGGGTCCTGAGCCCTTGCTACTTATATTGAGGTTTTTTTACTAGATAGATGTTTTTCTAATTTCCAACCAAAATCTCCCTGCTGAAAATATTGATACCTTTTCTTTTGTCTTGTCTGCACTGGACATGAGAAACCAACCTTCCTTCCTAATAAATTTTGTAAAAGTAATAATACCCTTTAATATGTTACCTAAAATGTCTACAGTGTTTCTGGGCTGAAATTGGGATATATCAAGAATATTTTTTTTTCAGTGGGATTGCTGGGAGAAGAAAAATGTGTTTATATAAAATAATTTTACAGAAAAAATTTACACAGGTCAAAAATACTATAATTTTTCACGAAAATCTGAAAACTTTGTAAAATTTTGCTATGTAGTCAAAATGTTAGATTCATTAATGAACAAAAGGGAAAAACCATTAAGACAATGATGGGTTCTGCTCTGTCCTCTCCTTCACCTATTTATTATAAACATTATTGTCATTTGAAAGCTTAATTCTAACCCAAATACTTCAAAAATCTGCAGGTATGCAAAAATCTGCATTTTCCTTGTAATCCACTTCTAATGGAAAATCCTTCAGTCTCTTTGCAAGTCTGTTCCCAGGCCCAAAGAATTGGGAAGAAATGATAATAATAATAGTAATAAAGTGGAGTTCCCTGCAAATTTTATTTTAAGACAGTTCATTTTATCCCCTAACTTTATTTTTGCAGAAGAAAAGGCTAATTTGTCTTTGCAGTGACTTCAGGCCAAGTAGGGAAAGCAAAGCTGAGAACCTTCCCGTCCATAACAAAACCTGGCAGCGATGGTCTGAATAGAGTTCAAGTTTATTTGACTAATTCTTTCACCACTTGTCAGAGAACATACTTTTGTTTGTGGTAACAAAACAAGTTCTTTCCTCCCCCATTTCTCCTGTGAGTAGCACAAGCACTTGTGTGGAGCACACATTACTGCTAACCGTTATGATGTTTGCTGTCAAACTCATTTATTTATGCAACTGCTGTGGAAAGGCCTGAGGCCCATAAGCAGCCCTGAAAGATTTCAGAGCCCTGGTGTAGGGTCATGAAAGGGAAAGTGAGGGGGAGGGTGAAGCCTCCACTGGTTATGAGAAAGGAACTGACACAGGAAATGGTCACATATGGCACAGATTTATTGTGTCCGGGACTTCCCATTCAAAACTCATTATATCCACAGCTCAGAGCAGTGAGTGGCATGGCCACATTCATTTTTAGGTCTGGCATGTGACAAAATTGCTGGTCTGCTTTCAGGTGGTGGCAGTAGTTTTATCATTCCTAGGCCAGAGAGAAGGTGACTGGAATTGCTTTGGCAAAGGCTCTGCCATTCGCTGCCCCTTACCTTTATGTTGAGTCACAGATAGCAGTTTGACTAAAGCTTCAGTCAGTGAGGTTGCTGGTCAGGAGGAGAGAAAAATCCTTCTGGGCTTTAAATACACCTAAAGGAAACCAGGATTATCATAGAGGGAAAGAAAATGGGAAAAGCTTTGATAGTGACATGAAAAACAAACTGATGCTTGCAGAAAAGCATATTTTTTCAGAGGTGAAATAATTTGGACCAAAAGATGTTTCTCTTTGCACTTTTCTCTTTTCATCATCTTTCCTAGGAGACAGGATCCCTCTCACACTAAGCTATTGGCTCTTTGGATGATGGTTAATGACTTCAAGAGATTTGTGGGAAGTTTTTTTGTACTACCTACTTTATGAAAGCATCTAAAAGTTTCAGCCAGGGTCCTGGGTGTGATTTTGCTAACTGCTACACAAAAAGCCATTATTTCCATCCCTTAGCTGTGTATTGAGAGCCCTCAGGAAAGTGATGAAGACCCAAATTATCTTCCCAAGCTGACCTATGAGGGTTCTCTCTGTCCCATTCCATGCCACACTTCTGATTGCATTACAGTAGGGTTTAAGGCAATGACTCCTGCATTTTTCTCCATCTGCAATTTCAGGGTGCTTCATTTAAATCATTTTTTTGAGGACTCTGAAAATATACAGAATCGTGAAGTATAGATCAATTACACTGTTTAACCCTTTTTGTGCCCATGCATAATATAACGTCAGGTAACACTTCTTTTGTTATTGTACTGGATATATTCCCAAAATATGGATTATGGGGACCTTTGTCTTGTCAGGATGGCTAAAATTATTAAATATCCCTAATCATTAATGATAATCCAGTCAAAAGTCCTCCCTAATTGTGTCTTTCTGATTAAGTTTAACAAAATGATGGACGAGCTGCTCTGAGTCAGTGCTGACAGTAGCAGGGGTGGGCCTGATGTCTACCTTTACCTCATCAGGCAGCACTAGGGTATGGACACTGGAGCTTCCCGATCACTCCTGCTGCATCAAGAGAACAACTTCAAGCCCAGTTTGGTCTTAGGCAACTCAGCAGTGTCCAAGATAACTCCTGGGCACTTTTCAGAAATTAACACAAGTCAAGAAACAGTTCAAAAGGGCAGTTTGGAGGTGACTACTGTCTTTTGGTGGGTGAGTGACTTTGATACTATGGGAGTGCCATGCCAGCTGGCCTCAGGGACAAGGGACTGTACTTGGCACTGGCTATTTTATGTTTTGATGGATGAAATGCTCTAGTAGCTAAGTTCCAGCTGAGTCTTGTGGCCACAGACAGACAAGGTATTTCCAGGTGTAGCACCCAGCACAGCAAGGCATTTGAGAAGAACTGTGGTGCTAGAAGGAACATCCTTTAATAAAACCTTGTCTGGACAACCTTAGTAAAGGGGATTTCCAGATTTATTGCCCTATCTCCTTTAAGAGGACTCAAGATATATTCTTCTGGTTAGGTTATTCTCTTCTCCATCTTTTTGCAGTTTTGTGACACGGGTTTGGTATTTTCTTTCAAATACAAAGACCACAGATGATCTCTTCAGCTTAAGAGGTTCATGACATGTAAATCACTGACAGCTTGAGCAGCATTTTGGGTGAACATTGCTATATGCATGTTTTGTTCCCATACTCTTCCTAGATGACTCTTTTAGATCACTGCTGGAAATCATCCTGGCCTCAGAGGGCTTCTGGTCTCTTTTCTTAAGACTTGTGCACTGATGCTTTAAGGTCAAGAATGAATTATTGCTATAGTCTCTGGGACTGGAAAAACACAATTTTTTGTTCATGACGGAAAGATATATTATTATCTGTAACATATGTGCCTTACCTCTTAGGCATGAGGGAGCTCTGAAGGCTTGGTGCAAGCATAAAAATATATAAATGTAAGAAATATGCAAGTAACACTTGATTTCCCAGTGAATAAACAGTTGCAATGTGTGTGGCCATATCAGTGCATGCAGACAATGATTGCAAACCAAATATTTCACATACTGCACCTGTTTTTCCTTAGATTTGTATGTGAAAGGGAAGAGTGAATGCAGATCCTGTGATGCATAACAAGAGAGTTTTACTACAGACCTTCCTTCAGTGGAAGCAGTAATAACTGTGTTTTCTACTTGGGCACCAACTTTTACAAACCTTATAGGAACACAGAATCTTGAGTCCACAAAAGTGATTGAAATTGCCCAGGGGGTTCAAAGTTTTTTATAGAGGAACGATAAACAGGAGAGCATAAAACCCCACATAGCATGATGTTATGTGACTCATTTACTTCCAAAATAATTTTCTTTAAAAGAAAGAATTAACAGCCTAAAGCAGTAACTCTATTTTTATTTACATGGTCCCTGCTATGAGTACATATTTTAGTGTGTGTATGTTGTCATGGTTTAACCTCAGCTGGCAACTTGGCTCCATACAGCCACTCGCTCACTCCCCTGCAGTGGGATGGGGGAGAGAATTGTAAAGGTAAAAGGGAGAAAACTTGAGGGTATAGGTAAAGACAGTTAAATAGGTAAAATGGTCATGTAAGCAAGCAAAACAAAACAAGGAATTCATTCACCACTTCCCATAGGCATCCCCAGGAAAGCTGGGATCTGTCCCACAAAATCATGGCTTGGGAAGACAAACATTATCACTCTGAACATCCCTCCCTTCCTTCTTCTTCCCCTAGCTTTATGTGTTGAGCATGAAGCCATATCGTCTGGGATACCCCATGGTCAGTTGGGGTCAGCTGTCCAGGCTGTGTCCCCTTCCAACTATTTTTGCACCCCTTGCCTACTTGCTGGTGCGGTGAACAGCAAGAAAGACCTTGACTCCTTGTAAGCACTCATAAGCAATAATGAATACATCTCTGTGTTATTAACACTCCTTCTAGCACAACCCCATATCATAGCCCCTTACCAGCTATTATGAAGAAAATTGACTCTATCCAGGCCAAAACCAGTACATATGTACACAAATACATGAGAAGTCCCTGTTCACCATGGCTTCCTACAGGTGTGTTCTCAACACACACCTTGAAAGAAAGCTATCGCAAGTGTTACTTGGTATTATATATATTTGTGTTTATCCCCCATGGAATGCTGATAAACTCAATTGAGTGATATTCCTAATTTACAGTCAGTGGAGTTTCTAAGTGATGGGAGGTGCCTTATTTCAGCATCCACCAAAGTTGATGGTTTGTTTTCACTTACAACTTAAAGATCTCCAAGATCAGTGTCCACAGACCCATTGCTTCCAGAGCATGAGTGTGTAGGCATGAAGGCTTTGTGCCAGATAGACAGGAGAATCAAGGCCAAAATTATTTACAGGGAACATCTAAACTCATGAAACAAAGAAAACCTTCTGTATAGAAAAAATATGACTGAGCACAGAATAATCTACCTTTGCAGGATTTCAAAGGTGCTGTTACCAGGCCCTTTTTTTTTTTATTATTTCCCATTTGAATGTCAGCAGGTCAAAAGGAACAGTTAATGCTGATGAATATTTCCCCCTCAGCAAAGCTATGTGCTGGCCAGCCCAAGGCCAATGAATGGCAATTTCTAAACAGGGTCCCATTTATCTCTCCCCTCCCCCTTTCTTCCCTCCTCACTTTTATATTTTTGTAGCTATAATTGTAGTTAAATTAGAAATAACTGACGGGCAAATCCAGTCAGATGGAAAGAAAATTGTGGGAGATTTATTTTATTTTGATAAAAAACTGACATTGCCTTTTGTTTTTGTCAAAAAACTCTATTTTTCCTTGTACCATGAATTGTGAAATCTATCACAAAATGGGTAAAAATTATTGAAGCAAATGGTGGTGTTAACCTGAAGGGGAAAATCATTAATGTTGATATATTTCATTCAATTTTAAATGTGGAATTTATTTTATTTTATTTATTTGGCACTGGGGAACCAGGGAAAAGGCAGGAGACTTGCAAAGGACTCTATGTGCCTTTAAGTCAAAACATCTATTTTAAAAAATACTCTTCCCTCCTTCCATTCTTCCCCATTTTTCTAAATAAAGGATAGGAGGTGGTGGTGATGGTGGTGTTTTTTTTCCTAAGCAAAGAGGACCCCCTCGGCACATTTTTCTTTTCAAATGTGAAATGAGGTGGAAAATCCTCATTTCACGACAGGAAGGACAAATATTGACATAAAGTTAATATTTGTCAGGAGCCCTAGAAGCAACCTGAGTGCTAAACGCTCATCTAGATATACACGTCGGTGTGTCTACGTGTGTGTGTGTGCATGGATATAATTAAATGCTAAACTTGACCTGATGATGTGAGAATCTACAGAAAGCAAAGTCTGCTCAGTGGGGGTGAGGAATTAGCTACAGAGAGTGAACATGCACTCTCCATGTATCATTTCTCTCACATTTTTGCATGGAGCAGGACACACAGATTGCACACATGCTCTTCCACTCACCCAACGCACATGTATCTTCCTCCTCTGCCTGAGCACACGAAGCTCCTGGTGTGACATTCAACCTCACCTAGGCACACATTGCTACAGATATGAACATCTTCTCCATCTTTCCCGTCAATTTATGGTTGACTCTTTCTTTTCCCCTCATTTTTTTCTCCCTCTCACACACATGTGCACACACACACACACATGTACAAATAAAAGCCGTCTAATCTATTTTCACCCATTGCAGGGGGAAGCTTCTGGAATTTATCACTGTTATTGTTCCTCGCCAATGTAAATAGCACATGTCAGCTCAATATTCAGTGGTCACTCAGTATTTATTAAGTCCTGTCCACTCTGGCCTTTTTTAGGGGAAAGCCCCGGGGCAGATTAGCTGCTGGCCCTGACACGCCGCGTCACTTATCTATTCGCATTGATTATGAGAGTCAGCTGTGGCCAGGACTCACTTTTGTCTTCTCCTCTCAGACCCCTCTTACAAGCACCCCTGCTTGGATTTTCATGAGGAAATAATCAGATTAGGGCTTCAGTGGCGAGTTCATATGGAGTTCTCTTTCTCCAATGTGCTACTAACTGAATAAATGTGTTTTGTGGTAAATTGTAAATGACATTATGATTACTAAGGCCAGCATGGGTTTCATTTAAAAGTGATCGAAATTGCAGGCTGCAGAAATTGTGACTGGCAGATAAGGCCATTTGGAAGGAGACAAGCACCGATGTGTGTGCATGCATGGGCGCGTGTGTGTGCAGGAAACCAAGCCAAGCTGTTTTGCAAGGCTGCCAGGGCAAAGGAAAGTCCTGGGAAATCACAAAATAGCAAATCCCATTTGTAGACATGAGAAATGTCCCCAGGGTAGATGGGGTGTTTCCGGGAGAGCAGGGGATGAGATCTGTCAGCCTTTATGGGCTGGCTGCCGGCAGCAGGGCACATCCTCCCGGTGCTCCAGCACAATGCCAAATGTCTCAAAGCACAGTGTTTCTGCTTCTGAACAGAGTTGCTTCTCTTTTCCCTTTGCCTCCAGCACATGCCAATATCAAAATACTTACACTGATAGAGCAAAAAAAAATGATAAAGGCAAGAAAAAGGAAGCAAAATTATAAGTTGATGTCTAAAAATAGAGGCTTTTGCAAAGATCCTATCTCACTTGGACATCCTCCCTTAGCAGAGCTCCACATTTATGTAATTTCATTGCTTCCCTCGGTGACATGCAGAGTGAGAGCTCATTCTGGGAAATGCTCACAGACCACGGTCTGCACAAGGATTCCCCTTGAAACAGATAATAGGTAAGTGTCTGCAGGATCCAAGCATAGATGCAATGAAAGACAGAGCCCAGAATGATTTCATAGAAGCATAGAATGGTTTGGGTTGGAAAGGACTTTAAAGATTATCCAGTTCCAACACTCTTACTGTGGGCAAGGACACTTTGCACTAGACCAGGTTGCTTAGAGCCCCATCCAGCGTTTCTCATAGTTCATTTCTTTCCCAGGAATCTGCTATTCTGATCTAGCAGAAAGTTTCACATAATGTGCCCTTGATAAGGGGAATGTCCTTTTATTCATCTAAAAGTTTGTGATACTTGAGGATGTTGCTGTCCCTTGTTTTTTATCTGATCTGAATACATGTCCCTGAAGGTGCTGAGTTAATTTAGACATTGGCAATGCTTTGCCTAACACATTTGTGAGCACAGCTAACTAAGGAAGAAGCAGCCTAGGTGAGAAAAGGAGGATTCTAGCTGGCTATGGCAGCAAATTCCTCTTTTGACTTTATTTTGAAGAGAGGAAGGAAAAACAGAAACACATCTTTTCCTAAGATGCTCCAGGCAGAAGTGTTTATGTTTTTGGTGCCCGTATCTGAACTCACTTATTTTTATTCTCTCTTTATAGTCAGTGATGATCTCATCGTTACAGCCCAAAGCACAATTTCTCTCATCTTAAGGCAGAGACCTATATTTGATCAGCTGGAGCACACCGTAAACTTGTAGAACCTTTCAGTACCTAAAGGGACTCCAAGAGAGCTGGAAAGAGACTTGGGACAAGGGGCTGCAGGGACAGGACAAGGAGGAATGGCTTCCTACTGCCAGAGGGCAGGGATAAATGGGATATTGGGAAGAAATTCTTCCCTGTGAGGGTGGTGAAGCACTGGCACAGGTTGTCCAGAGAAACTGTGGCTCCCCCATCCCTGGCAGTGTTCAAGGACAGATTGGATGAGGCTTGGAGCAACCTGGTCTAGAGGAAGTTGTCCCTACCCATGGTGAGGGTCTTGGAACTAGATGAGTAGATTAATGATGTTCTCATCCCTTCTAGTTTGCTATTTGAGATACAATCTCTGTGAGTGGATGGAGTCAGGTTTTTGTGGAATTTAATTATCTTTACAAAGAATTGAAGTCATGCCCTGATTTGTTATCCTGTACAGGCTTAGAACCAAGAGAATGCAGAAGAACACAAGGACTTAGGGACATAGTGCTGGGTCAGACCAAAAGTCCATCTAGCTGCCTGCACTTTCAATGGTGGTCATCATTTGATATCTAGAGAGAACAAGGTAAATGCAAAGTGATGCTTCTCTGCCATTTGTTAGCAATCTTCAATCATTTTCAACTCAAGGACATCTTGAGGTAGATGTGGTTTCTACCTATTTAATATCCCTTAGTGTCCAGGCTTCCCTTAAAATAGACAAAATTTTAGCACTGACAAAAAATTACTTTGAGATCTGAACAGGAAAATAAGCACCTAGAAAACAAAATTTTGAAATGATGACTAAAACATTTTTTTCTTCTCATCTGCCTCTGTTCTCTTCCAGGAATATACAGAGATGACACCAAGTGCATCTTCAAGCCCTCAGTACAAGGATATTTCTGCAAACAGTCAGATCACACACTTGTCATCCTAGAAAACTTGGACTCCAGTATGGACAGCCAGAGACTGTTCCCAGTGGTAACAATGACTGGCAGCTTTATGGACACCTTCAGTGACGTGACTTCACATACTTTGTGTTACCCTACAGAGCATCATTCTACTTTCTTTTCCATTCTGCCATCCACCAAACTCACTACAGTTTGCTTCCCAGACCTAGCACCTCTGGCTTTCAGACTCTACCTTCTCAGTGGCCAAAATACAACTAGGCTGCCCCTGGCCATATTCTACAATGAACCACTCAGCCTCCGTGTTTTCATTCAAGGGAAATATGTCTCTCCAAGCCAATCTTCTTTTTCACTGAACAAAGGAGCAGGAGCCAATTACTTCAGCTTTGAGGACAACCTCCTCTATGTCCTCCTTCATGAGAAAGAACCTGTAGAGATAGTTGCCAGTGTTTCCCTTCTTGTGGCTTTCACTGTAACTGAGGCTGTTGGGGAAGAGGGTGAGGCAACTGTAACATATCGATTAGCTGATTTCTTGAAGATTGGTCATGACCAAGTCAGAGTAGTCCATGATGTGCTGGGAGGTGAAAGCATGTTGAAGGTAATCTCAGCCAATGCCAGCAAAAGAAAGTATCATTGCCCTAACATGGCATTTTGCACAGCCTTTCACAGCAGATATAGGTCGCAACAAGTAGGGAGAGAACCATCAAATACCCGAGCTCTGCAGCCACCTGATGTGGCAGGTCCATCAAGAGTGCTGATCATTGAACTTGGTGATCCGCCAGGTCATCCAAGAAATGAGTTGACAAGTGACAGCTTAAAGAGTTTGTCCAGAAAAATTATCAATACTCATCAGACTGGAGACCTTCAGAGAGGCCTTGGCCTGCCTGTTGATACCTTAATGGTGACTCAGCCTGCCTTACTGTCCACAGCAGAAGGTAACAGTAGGTAAGTATCAGATGCATCTTTATCAACAGATACCAATATAAGTGTAGTGAGGCAATATATCCACTTGATCTGCTTGTTAAGTAAATTCTGCATTGACTGAAACATGACTAACCATACAGAAACATGCTATAAAGTTTGCATGACTTTCCCAGAGAAGTTGTTACTGTCCCATGCCCGGAAGTGCTCAAGGCTAGGTTGGATGGGTCTTTCAAGCAACCTGGTCTAGTGGAAGGTGTCCCTGCCCATGGCAGGGGAGTTGGAATGAGATGGTCTTTAAGGTCCTTTCCAGCCCAAACCATTCTATGATTCTATGATTGTCTGATGGCAGAGCTACACCCAAGTACTAGCTAGACTCCTGAGTGTGAGTTACCATGTTATTCTATTGGCACTCATGAATCTCTGTAGTGCAGAGATGTCCATGATGCTTTAAACCAGGAATAGAGTTCCTGTGAGTCTGCCTCAAAACTGTAAAGTATTGGGTAAAGTCAATATTTTGAGAAGTTCAGACTATAATAGCACTTAAGTTCTAAATAATTAAATATATGCATGTTTATAAACTGATGTGACATCAGAGATACCTTATTAAAGATGGATTGTTGCCTTAACTAACTTGTAGGTCTAACCCTTGATTCATATACTTTTAAAATGTAAGGCCAGATGGATCTGCTTGATCTTATACTTCAATCTATTGCATGGTACAGGCCACTGCTGTTCACTTTGATGCCTCAGCATTGGCTTTCTATTTGGCTAAAATTCTAGAAAACCGTCTGGTTTTGGAGATACAAGAGCTGGACACATCCAATACTACCTGAATGTGTGACTAGATGTTGGATGCTATTCCTGGTTTTGCAGTCACAAGTGCTCACATGCTTTCTCTTGTCAACCTCTCTCTTCAGCTTCCCATGAAAGCTTTTTGTTTCTTCTTTCACTTTTACATCAGCAAGTTTCTGGGATTTGATTCTTTCTCCTCCTCCTCTAGATAGCTCAATAGTAATCAAATCACTATTTGCTTTGAAAAAATCTTGCAAGTTTTGAGTTCTGGTGAGTGATTCTTTTCTTCTTTGTCTCTGTCTTCTGAATCCATTTTGAAGTGTGCATGTCTGAAAAGCCAACAGTTTTCCTCCATGGTGGATTCCCTAACACTGGACACTTAAAAGATTCATTTGGACAGGTTGCTGGTCCATCTTGTCTAAACCATACTTTTCCCAAGAAAAGTTGGACCAGATGATCCCTGAGGTCCATTCCAACCTGGTATTCTATGATTGTATGACATCAGTGCCATAATCAAAAGTGGTAATAAATTTTCTACTGGCATAATTCAACGATCCCATTAGTCATTTTCCCACAGAAACAGGAGACCTCATGGTCTTCTGTTTGCTCACTGTATTTCTCTAATTCCTTTTCAACCAGAACCCAATCCATTCTGTTTGCCCAGATCCTACATCCCACATGACCTAGGTGCCCATGTTTGACTTTTCTCTCCATAATTTATCAGGCCACAGATCCTTCCATGTATTTTATCATCAGTGGCTTTATATTTGTATCTTGATGCAGATATAGCAACAGACCTGCATTTGATTTTGACAGCACAACACAGGACATTAACTTGCTTTACAATAATTTCGCACTGTAGCTATCTTTTGAGCTCTGCCAGTTACTGAGTTCTTGGTCAGTTTTGTACATATAAATTTAATTTTTTTTATATTCTGTACAAAACTCACTTTTTGCAGGTCATTTTTTCCCCTCTCCTCCACAGCAACCACCAACCCTTTCTCTCCTTCCTTCCTCTGTCCCTGTTTTGCTCTTTTCAGCCTCTTGCAGCCACTACTTGCATGTTCCAGATGGCAGCTCTTATCTGCAGAGGAGGCTGTGAGGATCAGGGCTGGGTGGGAGCAGACAGCAGTGTATTTCTGTCTTAGATCCTGAATCTGTATTAAAAGCATATGGGTAATATGAAAAAGGTAATATTCCATCTGTTTTTAATAGGGGACATGGGATTTGATGTTTGGCAACCTCATTGTGTACTCTCTTGATATTGCATAATGTTATTTTTTGATGTTGTGCACTACTGAGCCTTACTCAAGTATAAGCATATTCCATCTATGCAAGAAAGAAATTGGATTTGTCTAAGAGTTACTCTCTCTAATTAATACCATATCCTCTACCATTTACTGCTGACCCCTGTACCATCTTGATGTCTGCCAGCGATACAAACTGCTATTCACACACTCAGCTTTACTTACAGATATTGTGTGGCTGATGGTAGTTAAGCACCCATAGTAAGGACAGTGGTCTGTGACCATAAGAATCTTTGTTTTGGTTTGGTTGGTTTAGGTGTGGGTCTTTTTGTTGCATACTTTTCTGTTGTTTGGTTTTGTACTTTTGTGGTGTTTTTATTTTGTGTGTGTGGTGTTATATTAAGCACCGTCAGAAATTATTATTTGCAAGACCAAATCTTAAACCAAGGCCAAACTCTGAAGACATGCAGTATGTTTTATGACCAGAACTAGCATCATTATTTTAGTGGGAGTGTTTGTGTTACACTGTAGGACACTCCAAAATGGGACAGCAGAAAAATGACATAGGAAGTTTTACAGTGGGTGGTGAGACACTGATACAGAATGCCCAGAGAAGTTGTGGCTGTCCCATCCCTGGAAGTGTTCAAGGTCAGGTTGGACAGGTTTTGGAGCAACCTGGTCTATATAAGGTGTCCGTGCCCATGGCAGGGGGTAGAATGAGATGGTATTTATGGTCCCTTCCAACTCAAACCATTCTGTGATTCTATGATTTACTCCATCCCAAGACATGATCCCAAGAGATCACTTAAAGGAGAAGACCACCCACTTCTGTGTTTAAGTAAAGAAACTCAAGGCTGCCTTTTTTCAGGCATAAATGACATCTCCACACTGGGACTGCTCTCTCAAATGTGGTTTGTCTTCTTATTTGTGCATGCACTGAAAAAATTTCCGAGCAGCCAGGATCTGGAGCATTCCTTAGGAAGAAGGCTGTTTTACTACAGGGACAAGAGCAGTACTAGTTTAAAGCTATAGATTCACTGTCCCAAACAAGAGAAGACCTGGGATGTATATTGAAGAGAGCACTCCCATCAGAAGATCATAGGACCAGCTCAGAGCTCATCCACCCTAAGCTACTTGGACTCCTCTGCAATGTTATTTATTGCTCCCCATCAGTCATAGCTTTTCTGGAATTCTCATGGCTGACATTTCTGATGCAATAAAGCCACAGATAACTTGTGAAATGAAATCAGGGTTTTCCTGTTGGGACATGCAGTATCCTCCCTGTCTATCTGGCTCTCTCTAGGCAGTACATGCTGGCACAGGCAAGGATACTGGAACTGAGCTTACAAGTCACGCTAAGTATTCCAGTGTATTTTTCTGTGGAAGGAAACAATAAATATTTTTACCCCTGAGTCATGAAAAACCCAATCGGGCTGTTAGATATACATAGAACCTGCACTGCTGCCAGACTAGTCTCCCTGCATTTTCAGACTAGCAACTTCTCAGGCATCATTATCACTGTCTACCTGAAAAAAGGTTGTAGGAAGGTGGAGGTTGGTCTCTTCTCCCAGGTGACAAGTGACAGAACAAGAGGAAATGGCCTCAAGCTGAGGCAGGAGAGGTTTAGATTGGATATTAGGGAAAGGTTTTTCATAGAAAGGGTCATCAGGCATTTGAACAGGTTGCCTAAGGCAGTGGTGGAGCCACCATGCCTGGAAGTGTTCATAAGGCATGTGAATACAGCACTTGTGGACATGGTCTATTGGTAAACGTGGTAGTGTTTTGTTAATGCTTGGACTCAATGATCCTAGAGGTATTTCCCAACCTTAATGATTCTATGATTTATAAACAACAACAAAAAGAACTTTTATCAGCAGAGTCTGGATGTCCATCTTTGCAGCCCAGGACAGTGAGGCTGAAGGGAGCCTTGGAAACCCTGTTGTGTCTGGGTATCTAGGCAGTAAGTCTGTATATCACATTGCCAAGCCTTTAAAAAAATTACTTGTCTGTTATGATTTGAAATGCTTTTTTCACATGATTTTAATTTAACTCCTTTGTTAGGGTCACTGCAAGCATGGCTCATTAATTTGTCAAGAGAAAACAGAGGTGATTGCTGTGACTGCTAGTCATGCACAGCTGAAAAGTGAGAGATGATTATCAGAGTTTTATC
Organism: Acanthisitta chloris; assembly: GCF_000695815.1. Taxonomy (NCBI): domain Eukaryota; kingdom Metazoa; phylum Chordata; class Aves; order Passeriformes; family Acanthisittidae; genus Acanthisitta; species Acanthisitta chloris. The sequence continues at coordinate 7,009 of NW_008678129.1, read as the reverse complement.
TTCCTGTGAATGTCTGTGTATAATATATACTGTGATATATTTACAGATAGAAACTTCTGGTTTTCAAATTTTTCCTAACATCAATCTAAATAAGACAGTGAAAGAATAAGAAAGCACAACAGTGGCTGAATTGTCTTTGTGTGTGTTGTTATACAAAATCAGAAATATAAAGCTGGACATTCATCCAGAAGCTGTTTAGTCCATATTCCCACACTTGAGCGCCTTCTTATTGGACCTTTAACCTACTACAAACTCAAATTTTTCTTTATTAAGAGTTAGGATTGGGGTAGCATGTGAACAACAGTGCATGTGCAGGAAATAAAAATACTGCTCATTCCAACAGCAGTACCTAAGCAGAAGACTAAATGAGATATTACTACTAATTATGCCACATTCCAGTGCCAAAGTGCTTGGATTTGGTAACCTTTGTGCAGGTTTCAGGCATGCTGCTATATGGAATTGCATGAGGTTTTACAAAAGGGACATGGCAACCTTTTTTTTCCTGTGTAGGGATCCAACTTTTCCTCCAGTGCGTAGGCAAAGGCAGGAAGCTAAAAAACAAAACCTCAGAGCTGCAGTTATTGCAGCACTTGAGGTTCTATCAAAGTTTTATCTGCCAGACACCCTTGGAATGAAGGTGTGGAAAAGATGATACTCAGGAGCTTAAACTCAGTTGAAAACCTCCTTAAAATTAATCTTAAATAATTTTAAACCAGATGTTTATAAGGACATTATTTGTGGCATATTCTTGTGCAACATGTGCCACTCTGCTTGTCGGCGTACAAAAAAAGGCAAACTAAGTTCAAGTAGGTACAGGGAAGGATGTCTAAGATGACCACAGACATGGAGTTTATTTTAAGATGTAAGGAATAGAATCATAGAATCATTTAGGAAAGGGTTTGTTTAATTTTACAAAGCAAATCTGGGGATTTATGTTAGCATTTTTTTCCATGTTGGCATTTCTTTTCTTCATCTTGAATTCAGAAGGGAAACTGAGACACCATCTTTGGCCCCCGTCGATAGTCAGTGAAGGAATTAAATTGCAGGTTAAGCAGAAATATTTTTCATCCAGGGACTGTTCCAAATAAGCACAAACTATTATGTCTGTCCATAAGGTTGTCTGGTTTTCGAAGGGAAAATATCCAAACCAGTCAGATTAGTCTTCCCCTTTGTACATGATCCTTGTATTTTCAAATAAATCTCCAAAGGACTTTTCTAGACAACAGCTAAGGAGGTTCACATTGCCAATGCAAATTAGATAATAATAGTTTTTCACCACTGCTCTGCCGGACAGGAAACCTGTTGGCAGTGTAGGGGTTAAAGGATCTATCACCAGCTATCAATCCTCTACACTACATTTCCCCTCTGACCCTTAATTTGAAACTAAATTTCTGTTGGTATCTACTGAACATGGTAAATCTATCTAAAAATTTACCATTCCCTCTCAAATGTGACACCTTTGAATTACACAATTCAGACAATTAGAAGCCCTACCTGCCATGCAACTGTGGTGGAAACCACAGCTTGCTCTGATAAGGGGTTTCAAAAATTCTACTACAGGAAGGGAGCAGGAGGTAGGAAAGGTAAAAGACCAGGAGAGAGCAGAAGAGGAGGAATGTTGACAGGGTAGGAGAGACTTGGGAAAAGGAGTATGGGAATTTGCACATCTCTGTGGGAGGAAGGATGGCTATATTGCAATATGATCCCCACACCAGTGTGGGTCTTTGAAATTGAAGCATCTGTGTTGTAAAATCTCAGTGATAAAATGAAGAGGATCAGCTTGAGTGAAGCTTTTCCTAATTCCACCATGTTCCCCCAGAAGTCGTGTCTGTTTGGACATGTGCAGATGTGTCTCCATCATCTTTCTCAAACACTAGAGAGAGACCTGGTCCCAGCAGTGGCACCCAGTGCTGCCAAACAAAACTGGCCTTGCTCATGGCACATATGGATCCATTTCCCCCTGAACAACTAATGGGACCTGCAGTACAAGCCATGATTTGCACAGCACACGCACACAGCAGAGAGGAGATACCAGCCACATCTCCCAGGGACTAATCCTTTCCCCACTCCACCTTATTTAACATGGCAGCAGTGTCACCTCTATCAGCAGAGCTTGTCTGGTGTGACATTGGAGTGAGTGACGGTCACATCGGCTCTCAGGTCAGTGTACATCTCACTCTTGACCACTGCTGTGCGTCAGATAGGGAAGGGAGAAAAATTCTTCCACATGCTTTGTTAGCAGGAATCTGGGGTGAACAAAGGGTTAAATGGCTTGGGGTGCTGGGTCTTTGTGGGGAAGTGTGTATGTGTATATATGTATACATGTGTGTGTGTATGTATACATATATATATACACACACACACAGGCACCTTGGTTTGGCTGTAGGACCTCATGCCCGCAGGCCACAGTCACATTATCATCTGGAAATTGGATAACGACAGCACAATGACAAATCCAGGTTGCTTGCAATAAGGTGCTAATCCCTTTGCTTTAATATCGGAGCAGCGTGTAATGATGTTTGGACATCACTCCAGTTTACTGACGACCCCACTGGGGCCGGCAATAGGAGCGTACAACTGTCTAACAAGCCATCAGGTGACCGCCGTCGTCAAAGCAACGGGGGATGCAATCTAATCTTCCCTCCATCCCTTCCAGCTCCCAATAAGGACCAGATTATAGAAGTGGCCCATCAATGCTTGGTAACTCGAATCAATTAACGTTAATTCGCACAATGCTATGATGTATTGTGATCACTTTCATTTCGGAGAAGGGGGAAGAAATTGCTATAATTCACCTAAAATGAGGTTGTCTATGGTGCTGAGGTATTAATTGGGTGTCCATATTAAATGGAAAAGGAGCACGGTAGTGAAGGAAAAGTGGATGAGTGACTCTCTTGGCTGCTATTGACCTATCAGAAGAAGACAGTGCCCTTTTCCTTTGCTTTTATCTATTACAGTTTTCCCTATTGCGTGTCAAGTTGATGTATTATAAAAAATTCATTTGGTGACCTTCCACCCCCCTAGCAGATTAAACAATTTCACTGGGATGGCATCATTAACAGGGCCTTGCATTTAATGATGATTTCTCTAAAAGGCCACGGAGATTCGATTTTAAGCTAACAGATTTATTGCACTATTATAACATATCGTAAAAAACTGTACCACCTACGGTCTGGTTTTAGGATAGAAACTGTTTAAGAGTTTATGTGGAGCTTAAAGTGGTATTACCTTGGGATACGCAGTGGCGGCAAAGCTCTGACCTCCGGCGGGTGCTGTTTACATTTAATAAAAGGTGTTTCTCTGACAGTAAACTTGGGGAGTGTGCTATGGAGGAGGCCTGGATTGGATCCTCACCACTAGCTTTGTAAATATGGGTTATTTCCACTGATCTACAGCAATTAATGGAAGTCACTAAGGAATTGGGGGGGTGTTTCTCTGCTATCTTATGCACCTGCTCTGACCCTCTCCGTCTATAGGCTTCTGATGATCCTACATCTAAACCCTTCACCAGCTTCACTGCCCTAATGAAAGACAGCCCTTGAGGGGAAGTCATGCACAGAGTGGTTGAGGCCACTTGGTTTGTTCAGTCTGGAGTAGAGGAGACTGAGTGGAAACCTCATTGTGGTCTGCAGCTTCCTCACAAGGAGCAGCAGAGGGTCAGGCACCAAGCTCTTCTCTCTGGTGACCAGTGACACGAATGGCATGAAAATGTGTTGTCATGGGTTTAGGTTAGATAATAGGAAAAGGTACTTCACCCAGAGGGTGCTTGGGCACTGGAACATCTGCCCAAAGTCACAGCCCAAAACCTGCCAGAGTTCAGGAAGCATTTGGATAACATTCTCAGGCACATAGTGGGACTCTTGGGTCTGTCCTGTGCAGGGCCAGGAGTTAAACTCAATGATTTTCTTTGATTTCTTTCTATAATATGGGAAAATATGGATGTTGGTGGAAATAAAAGTCATCCGTCAAATATCTTTTGTTGCTTAAATTAGGAATGACCTCAGACTCCTCATTGTCTTCTGGATTCTCACGTGCCTCTTTCTCTGTCTGTATTAATTAATGACAGTATCTGCAGGGGGAGACAAAGTTCCAACAGTACAGCAGAGAGAGCAAAGGTACCTGGTGTCTGGCTAACTTCACCACCACATGACATCAGGACCCACTCTCACCTAAACATGCCAAATTCCCCACAGCCCTTCCAGTGAATCTGTGCCTTCCACAAGTCCTCAGCCTGCCTATCTCCTGTCCTCACTACAGAATCTTCTTTCTTGTAGCCTGTCTTGAATTCACCATCAACCTCCACCTCACCTTTTCCAAAACCAAGAAAAATAACTCTTTGGTTGGATTGTGATTCATTTTGATATATTATTTATTCCCGAAATTATTCCCCATTTCCTTCCCCTTCCAAGGATATACTAATTTTTCAACTCTAGCATTGCAGACACACTCAGACAAGGGCTCAATTAGTTTCACTGTCTATAGTTTTTAGGAAATTAAATGCCAGGAACTGCTTTCTGGTACAAAGGCCAGCTGATACATTTCAGGGTGGCCTCATCTGAAATGCTAAGTGAGAATATTCTCTGATTGTATTAGCTCCCAGACCATTTGTGAGTTGTTCTGGGCTTTGCTGTAGGACATGGACCACAGCTTGTGATGGGCTGACAGTAGAGGTGTTAACATGTCAGAGCCAAGGCTTGTTCTTTGGCATCATTGAGTTTTCTAGTAGACGTGTCTACCTGCTTTAATGGACCCTTGAATTAGGCTCTCAATCTGATCTCTTTCCCCTTGAAGTCAAGAGCTGTAGTAGCTATTACCATTACTACTATTGTTGTTGCTGTTGTCATCATTATTATGATAGCATGATATGATTATCTTAGATTATATATGAGACTAATTTGACCAATTATATATTTAGATCAAATGATTGTATTATACTAGATATGAGGAAGAAATTCTTCCCTGTGAGGGTGGTGAAGCACTGGAAGAGGTTACCCACAGAAGCTGTAGGTGCCCCACCTCTGGCAGTGTTCAAGGCCAGGTTGGACAGGACTTGGTGCAACTTGGTCTAATGGAAGGTGTCCCTGCTCATGGCAGGCTAGATGAACTCTAAGGACCTTTCCAAATTAACTGTTTTATGATTCTATGACTATTATAGTAGTTATTGTAGTTATAATTAAAATGACAACTTCTCCTTGATTTCAGGAAGACTTTCTTCCCTCTTCCCCAAATCTTTCCATATAGTTTCTCAACCAAGCCTTAATATCTGCAGTAGACACTGTACTTTCTGCGACTTCTAGCTTGCTCTCCTGTGGAGCCTCAGCATGTTCATCAGGCAGGTGTTGGCACTGATGCTGATGGAATGGAATCCCTGATGTCCCTGTTGACTAAGGTATCACCAGCAGCCTGCTGTGCCCACATTTAGAAGAGCTGCAAGGCACTGAATATCGGAGCTGCTCCCTGTCAGCAGGGAATCGCAAACCAACCTGTTCCTGCCCAGCATGATACTCCAGGGTAGTGACAAACAGCATTCCCTTCATGCCCACAGGAGGAAGGCAGGCCTCTTCACTCTGGTTGGTCCTTGCTAGACTACAGGCATGCTTGTCTGTTCCTACCTCCCAGTGGCAAATCTATGCCAGGAAAAGCCTATATTCCTTCCAGCACAAATCACTGGGAGAGCAGCAGGCTGCTCCTTTCTCCTTCTGCTCCACACGGACATCACTTGCAGGACTATAACTTGCTGTATGCAGGGTTGCACTCCAAGGCAAGGGCTCTCTCACAGCATGAACCCAGTTGGACCATGTGGGATATAAGCACCACATGCTGTGCTGTGTTAACTGGATTCAGATTACCTGCAGACATTAATTTTTAAGCATCCATGTCTAGTTTTGCTTTCTTTTGTTTTCTTTGCTGTTACTTTTGCCAGATAGTGATAGAACATGGGGGAAATGTTTTAAATTAAGAGAGGAGAGATTTAGATTAGATGTTAGGAAGAAATTCTTCCATGTGAGGGTGCTGAGGAGCTGGCACGGGTTGCCGAGAGAAGCTGTGGCTGCCCCATCCCTGGAAGTGTTCCAGGCCAAGTTGGATGGGGCTCTGAGCAACCTGGTCTAGTGGAAGGTGCCCCCTTTGTGGCAGGGGGATTGGTATAAGATCATCTTTAAGGTCCCTTCCAACTCAACCTTTCTATGATTTTGTGATTCTACTCACCCAGAGAGTGGGAACTACTTCCTAGATCCACATTTTGCAGCAGCCATCCTTTACATGCAAGATGAGCACAATTTTATCACATAGGGCCGGGGGTGTGGAGTCAGGGAATTCCATGCCAACATTTTTTCTGTTTGTTGTCAGTTTTCAAGAAGATGGGGAGAGAAAAAAAAATGATTTTGGGCTCACAGAAGCCATGCCAAGACTCACCTAAACCTGTCTGGGCTCAGCTGGGGCCAGAGAGCTCACAGAAGTACAGATCTTTGGCATTAAAACAGGAGTGACTTGGTGTGTTGTTTCTGCAATGAGTTTCAGTCACAGAGCTGAATGCACAGCTTCCTTTTTGGAAGGAGGTGTGTAAAAGCACATTATTGGTGCCCTTGACATGAATTTTAAATGTAACACTGCCTTTTAGACCTTCCTACTCACAAAAACACCCCAACACAAAACCCAGAAAAGTAACCAAGATGGGAACTGAACCTTTAATCCTTGAGCTACCCCTTGAGCCTGCACATATTCTTAATCCTGTAGTTGATCTTTCCAGCACCTGTGGTTCAGACCACTATTTCTCATCAGCCACAGTATGAACAGTTCCTGGTTTGTAATGCAGAGTAATACCCTGAAAAAAATCAAAAACCAACACCCAAACTGAAATAACTGAGTTAAACCAAAGGAAATTTATGCTCCATATATCTTGTGTTTGTAAACACCTTTAAGCAAACACTAGAGATGAATGAATAGCTTTGCTTCTTTCATTTCCAGACAATACCAAACCCCAAGCCACTTCATTGCAATTGCAGATTAG
>NW_008678128.1:0-6399 GCF_000695815.1 Acanthisitta chloris | reverse complement strand
CAGGGAGTTGTAGAGGGTGATAACGTCACCCCTGAGCCTCCTCTTTTCTAGGCTAAACAGCCCCAGCTCCCTCAGCCTCTCCTCAGAACACTTGTGCTCGAGCCCCCTCACCAGCCTCGTTGCTCTTCTCTGGACCTGCTCCAGCACCTCAATATTCTTCCTGAACTGAGAGGCCCAGAACTGAACACAATGTGGCCTCACCAGTGCTGAGCAGAGGGGCAGAGTCACCTCCCTGGTCCTGTTGACCACACTGCTCCTAATACATGCCAGTCCTCAGAAGAACTGGTCTCAAGACCCTTTGGAAGGTTCAGGAAAGCTGGAATCAGGACAAGCTACGAAGGAAAATCCCCAAGTCTTTCACTGGAAAGAAAGTGATTTTCTTTCCCTTTTGGAAAGAAAGCATCCTCCAAGCCATTAGTCCTAAAAGTAACCATCTAATTTACACTACACAGTATCATTTTCTTCTTATTTTTGATTCCTGATTTCAGCAGTCTGTTGTCTAGAAATATTTTGCACTACTGCATTCTGAGTGGGCTTAATCTGAAGCTTTTTCATATATGTATGTTTTGCCTGTGCCAGATTCCCATTACAGGCTAATATAGTGTCCAGTAAAGTCATCCAGAAAGCAATTCTTTCAATAAAGTATTTTGTAGTGTGTACTTATAAATACAGTTGGTTTAATTGTCTCTTTAACCATTGTGACAGAATATTCTTACAGGGTATTGGAAAAAAAAACCCTCTGCCACTCTTCCTTTAAATTACCTGAGCAGTTCTAATGAGATGAGGAAAAGTTTGGAAACCTGGGATTTTCAGACAAGTTTTTGAACCAGAATGCTTTTAGAGGGTTAATTTATATTTAAAAGAGAATTAGAGATTGTTGGAAGGATCCATTGGGCATATTGGAATATTTCTTGCCAATTCCCAATGCTGATTATAATCCCACTGGAGGTTTGCACCCTGAGAGGAGCCATATCCTGGTTTGTTCTCGTTCAAGAGAAGATGCAAAAAATGGGCCCAAAAGGTGACCCTGAGCCAGAATGAAACACTATGTCTTGCTCTTTGGCAGGTCTTGCAAGGAGCTTTGAAGCAGTATAGGCAAAGGTGGCTTGAGCTTAAAGGTTTTTTTGTTGCTTTGTCATGTGTTTTCCAAAGAGAATGCTTTTCCTCTAAATAAACAGCATTTTGCTTTGCTAAACTGAAGTATCACGAATTCAGCCCTGTCCTTCTCCCTGAGGAAAGTGCTGTACCAGAGCTTGAAGCAAACCCAAGGAATGGCAATAAATTGTAAGACCTGGAGTCAAAGGATTAATCCTAGGGAAAAATAGAAAATCTGAGGAATAATTCAGAAAAGGGTCTGCAAAGCCTGCATCCTGCATGGGTTCTCAGAAAGGAGAGGCACTGCCCACTGGCCCCCCCACCTGTGTGATAGACACAGTGGAGTTCTGGATGTAGGTCCACCACCACCCAGGGCTTCAGTGGAGCCATCTTTGCTCACAGAAATCAAGTTTCACAAAATCAGACCTTATGTTTGAAAGAAGACTGTTACAGTCTTTATTCAAGCAAAATATTTGAACATAACCTGAACGGTAAGGGCAAAATTAGTCCATCAAATTCAGTGAACCACATATACTTCAGCTGCAGGTTTTATACTAAGGAAAAGAACTTACCAAGCACGTGTATTTCCACAGTGTCATTCCGTTTTCCAGTTGAGTGAGAAGAAAACACCCTCACTGAACAGAGGCTTCCCCTGAACAAGCAATGCATCAAAGGAACAGGAGTCTATACTATGCAAGGAAAATGATATTCTTCCACACTGACAGGAGTCTATACTATGCAAGGAAAATTATATTCCTCCACACTATACCTTGGCTTTCCCTTTTAAATGATGATTGGTGAGGGTTTGATTGATGTTCTGTGGCTTGATATCAAAGACAGCAGCTTATAAGATAAGAAAGAAATTATACCAGTGTATTAGTGGCTGGTTATTATTTAAAAACAAAACCTATATTAGCTATCCCTCCATCAGACACAGCCTTGTGGGTATTCTTTTATGATTGTTCTATTTTCTGGGTCTCACAAAACAATTTAAAGCTAAGCAAGGTAGAGGTTATTCTGCTTAAGATATCAAGGGAATTTAGATAATGATGAATTTAAAACAAATGCACAAATTAACTAAAGTCACATGTAAAGGAATATGCTTCAGAAGTTAGCACATTTTTGCTGGCCGGGATTCTGCGAATAATTAGAGACCCTCAACCCTCTTGCTGATCATCAATCCAGAAAACATGAAAATAGGTTTACAGACCAAAAGGTGAAGGCCTTGCTCTTGGCATCCTGTCTAGACAAAGAGTTGACCTTATTTACACTGGTGCACTTGGGGGATCTCTTGGGACTTGAAATCCATGCAGATGAAGGGGCTAGTTACTCAAGATCAAATCAGAGATGTCTGAATCATAGTGTCCAATAGGAAAAGTGTCTAAAATTTGTATGTGTTTTGGTAATTTTCAAAGGGAAAATAAAACTGAAGAACCTAGGAAGGAAGGCTGCTTAAACTGCTGTCTGCAATCACCATCTCTGTTGCTTAAGCTTGATGTTCTTCTTGTGCTGAGCTAAAGCAAATCTTTGCACAGTTGTGTTGTGAGCCATATTGGGGAACTAAGCCAGGTGAATGCTGGAACCTTTTTACCTTTTGTTGTTTTCCAGACAGTTCCTCAGTCTGATTCACTGTTGGACCAAAAGGTCTTGCCTAGGCATTACCTGAGGAATGATGCTAGGATAACATAACAGCAAAGCAGCTGAAGTGTGATTATCCCTTTACTGATCATTGAATACATCATTCATGCAATTTCTTGCTAAAAAATATGTTTATTGAGTAAGTTGATGTTTTCTTTACAAGAGCATGTAGTGACAGGACAGGGGGAATGGCTTCAAACCAAAAGAGAGTAGGTTTAGATTAGATATTAGAAAAAAAAATCTTTACTGTGAACATAGCGAGACAACGGAACAGGCCCAGAGAGGTTGTATATGCTCCATCCCTGGAATTGTTCAAGGCCAGATTAAATGAAGCTGTGAGCAACCTGGTTTAGTGAAAGGTGCCCCTGTTCATGGCAGGGGATTGGAACTGGATGATTTTTAATGCCCCTTCCAACCCAACCCTGCCCAACCCAACCCATTCTATGATTCTATGATTCTTGGCTTTCAGACTGACAAGTAACTATTGTAATAAACTGTGATAAGATTTATTACCTACTTTCTCCACAACCCAAATATTAAGACCAAGATGTTCAGCACAGTGCCAGAAATAGCAGAGAGAATGTTAAAAATTCTGCAAGTTACAGCATACCTCAATAGTTACCTAATTAACCTGCTTAATTTGATGAGGCTAAAACCATGTTCAAATTGGCTGTTATCTAATTATGCTCTTTTCATTAATATTTTTTATATTTCTTATTTGCATGGTATAGCTCATTAAGTGAGAATTATGGTCTTTTTTTAAAAAGCTGTTTGTCAGAACACGTAAAATTATCATTTATTCTTTTTCTGTGTATCTTTCAGTCTGTGTTTCAAAATCATCTGTAGATTATAACTGTAAGGAAAATGAAGTGTTTATTGCAAGGATTTGGGTTTCTTGTAATAATTCTCTGCTGGGTTTTGAGGTACAGTCTTAGCATGATCTACAGTGTCACTGTGAAGATTAAATATCAATAGCAGAAGTAATAATCAAAATTTTGACTTGAGGAAGATCTAGGTGTTCTGTACACAATTTGAAAATAGAATGCATCTTAGTATCCTGAAGGAAATATATTGTACAAAGTGAGCAGTGTATGTGTAGATATATGTATATGGATATATTGTACTTATATCTGGTGTAGCTATTTCAGATTAAGTCTTGAGAAAATCTGTCACTGTTTTGATCAGTGCTTCTTGAGACAACATTATTTGCTGTGCATTAAGCAATAAAAGGAAAATTCTGAAAACATGAAGGTCTTTAGCTACTAAACCTTGTGTCATAAATTCCATTAGTGTGGGATAGTAAATGAATTTAAATTTGTGAAAGGAAGGGCTTGTTCCAGATTTCTGAGTTGTAGATTCTTTTGGAGATGACATCATTTGAGTTGGCATCTTCAATAATATTCTTAATGTGACTTTTTTGAAAGCCTGATTTTTAGGATCATGAAAAAAATTTAGGGTGGAAAAAACCTTTAAGATCATGAAGTCCAACAGTTAACCCAGCACTGCCTGGTCCATCGCTAAGTGCCACAGCTACACATCTTGTCAACACCTCCAGGGCCAGTGACTCAATCACTTCCCTGGACAGCCAATTCCATTGCTTGACAACCCTTTCAGTGAAGAAACTCTTCTTAATATCCAATTCAATCCTCCCCTGGAACAACTTGAGGCCATTTCCTCTTGTCCTATCACTTCTTAATTGGGAGTAAAGGTCTTGTCCTATCACTTCTTAACTGGGAGTAAAGGCTGACTTCCACCCGGCTACAACCTCCTTTCAGTTAGTTGTCGAGAGCGATAAGGTCTCCCCTGAGCCTCCTTTTCCCCAAACTAAACACCTCCAGCTCCTTCAGCCACTCCTCATAGGGCTTGTACCCCAGACCCTTCACCAGCAACATTGTCCTTCTCTGGACATGATCCAGCACCTCCTTCTTATAGTAAGGGGCCCAAAATTTTACCTTGTGTTTTTCCAATGACTCCATGTTGTTACTTTATTCTAATTACATGGTTTCTTACAAAGGAGATTGCTTCTTAAATAAGCAAAGGGTATTAGGATTAACTGGTTTCTTACAAAGGAGATTGCTTCTTTCATAAGCAAAGGGTATTAGGATTAATGCCTACCCTCTCAGGAGTGAGACAGATTTCTTTGGCCTGTGCTCTGTCACAGACAGTGGAGCTATTTTCCCCTGTTCAGAGGTATGAAAGAACTCTCCTAGCCATTGAAATGGGAATTTAACAGGATTAAAAAATCCACCCAATACTCTGTTCAGATTTTTTGTTATTGAATTGAATAGGAGGTGGAATGCTTTGGAACCAGAAAACAGGAAACTCACCTCTGCTTGCCTTGAGATAAAAATTCAGACCTGATAGTGACAAAACACCTTTAATTCAAGGACTCTTTCTTGCAATGGGGCACACAGTGGCAGTGAAGCCATGCCAGGTCTTTGTACCTGCTGTGATCACTGCCTCTGTTCTCCCACCTCCACTATGTCCTCCTTTTCTCTGCTGTATCTGCTGTCTTGGCTTTGCATGCCCTGGGGAACGGTTGTTTCATACATCCTTGTATCATTTATGCTGTTGGACCCTTCCAGTGGCTCAAGTCCTTGGGGGATCTTTGCTGCATGATTTGAAACAACCAGCTAAGACGTTTAAATCTGAAAGTTTTTTTCCCTTGACTGTGTGACCAATTGGGAGGAAGAGCAGCTTTTGCCCTCCCATGCTTATTTAGGCACGTAAATTGAGCGCTTGACTGAATTGCTCTCTCTCTTCATTGACCACATAGGGAGCCTCCTGAGACCTATGTCCTGCCTTAGGCATCTAACAACAGATGACTACAAATTGGCTGTGTGCTATCATGACTGCAATTTTTTCCCCTCTCTGGCTTTATTTATAGCTTTAATCATTTCAGTTATTGTTTGTGTAGCTTCTATGACCTTTCTTTTTAATGGCAAGATGCAGTTTTAGGTTTTTTACCTTGGCCATCTACACTCGTTTTCTTATTCTAATAATAATTCACTTCAGAGAACCATCATCCAGTTTCTAATCCACTTTTCAAGCTGCTCTTAATTGCACCCTCCAAGGCCTGTATGAATCACAGAATCACAGAATAATCAAGGTTGGAATACACCTTTGAAATCATCTACTCCAACTGTCAACCCAACATCACCATAATCACCCCCAAGTGTCACATTCAAGCACTTCCTGAACACTTCCAGATATGGTGACTCCACCACCTCTTTGAGCAACTTATTTCAATGCCTGACCACTCTCTCACTGAAAAAAAATATTTCTAATATCTAATCTGAAGCTCCCCTGGTGCAATTTAAGGCCATTCATTATCACAGAATCATAGAATAATAGAATGTTAAAGGGTTGGAATGGACCTTAGAGATTATCTAGTCCCAAACCCAGGGGGACCCAGGAACACCCCCTACTAGATCAGGTTGCCCAAGGCTTTATCCAACCTGGCTCTGAACACTGCCAGGATTGGGGCATCCACTACTTCCCTGGACAACCTGTGTCAGTGTCTCACCACCTTCAAAGTAAAAAACATTTTCCTGATATTTAATCTAAATTTCCCCTCTTTCAATTTGTACCCATTAACTCTCATTCTAACACTATAGCTGTTGGAGAACGGCTAAGAGCGCAGGGATATAATCCTGGGGAAGGCCA
>NW_008678127.1:0-202 GCF_000695815.1 Acanthisitta chloris | reverse complement strand
GATGTTCTATGGTGTGGAATATCCCTTTGGACAGTTTGGGTCACCTGTCCCGGCTATGCTCCCTCCCAGTTTCTTTTGGGTACCTCCTCCATGGCAGAACTTGAGACAAACAGAAAAAAGTCCTTGACATAGAATAAACACAACTTTGCACAAAACAAAACATCAGTATGTTATCGACATTATTCTCATACTAAATCCAAAA
>NW_008678126.1:0-3349 GCF_000695815.1 Acanthisitta chloris | reverse complement strand
GCTGGGCAGATCCCCTTGGAGCTGAGCTCCAGTGATCTCCTTTTCCTGGAGCAAACCCCCCTCTTCCCAGCTCTCCCCAGCCATCACCAAGAGAAGGGTCACAGCCCTTCAACAGTTCTGTCAAAATCAGGCATAGGCAGCTCAAGAATCATTGTGAGTAGCCACCAGGACAGGATTTTAGCCCTCAGAGAGAGATGGAGGGGACTCAGGCTTACCTCGTTCCTGGTGGAGAAGGAGGCAAGAGCAGAGGATGCAGAGCCTGCAGCAGCACAGTCTTTTATACTGTATCCCAGAGCTCCTTGGGGCCACAAACATTCCTTGCTCATGATGTGTCTAAACACCTGGTAGTTGTCACTTGCAAGTCCTTGCTCATGATTAAGTCCTTTCCTCTTTCATGTCAAATATTGTTCTCCAGCTTATTCCCACTGAATATTGAAATGATTCATCAATGTCCCAGCTTCCTAAACCCCTTTGCTTGGAGGTCTCCGACTAGGGTACAAGGTTTGTTTAATTGGGGTTCATGTCGTGGCTGTTTCCTTTCTCATCTCTCCTGCTTGATGGAGAGTGTGGCCCCAGGCATGGTCACAATTCAGCCATGGGGAACATCTCAGGTGCTCTCCATTCAGGCACTCAGGCTAACCCTGAGCAACATTTCTCCCCGTGTGTCATTGTAGATGTACATAAGACTGTGGGTCATCTCAGGCAGAAAGCCAACACTTCACAGTCCTGTATGGGAGAAGATACTCTCTCCAGAGTCATAGCAACACTCAGTGTTAGGGAAACTCCGTTGAGGGCTGGAAGAAAACCCCCTGTGGGCAGAAATGACAGCCAAAGGGAACTTGCTTACTTAGGTCAGGGTCTTGTACATCCTGGTTTTGTGATCAAAGCAATGCCTGCGTCCTTCTCTGAAAGAGACCCACACCCAAAGTAACTTGTTTTGCTCAGCATGTTCACCCCAGGGGCCAGAGCTGGGAAAACCCAGAGCTAAAGGCAAATCTGTGTCACCCTGATGTAGATGCTGTGCCACACTTGAGCATTCCAGGTATACCAGAGCTCATAACCTCAACATTCTGCTGTCATCAAGGGTTTTTCCACACCTTTTATCCCCATTCCTGGATGAAGTGGAGCTTCTCTGCAATCTCCTGCATTTGCTGTCTCCCAAGGCTTTGCCTTCTGGTGGCTGCTCAAGGGCTCTAGTGACACAGGGTACTCCAGAATAACCCCAGAAGTTTAGGATGGAGCTCTGGAGGTCTTCTGCTCCTATGCACTGCTCTGGGGAGTAGAGGACTTCCAGTAGTCCCTTCTCAACCTCCATTATTCTGGGGTGTCCTTCATCCATGTGCAGACACCAAAAGGCAATGCCTTGGAATGCAGCAGTATGAAATTTCATTGTCCAGAGAAGAGCAACGAGGCTGGTGAAGGGACTCGAGCACAAGTGCCATGAGGAGAGGCTGAGGGAGCTGGGGGGGGTCAGCCTAGAGAAGAGGAGGCTCAGGGGAGACCTTATCACCCTCTACAACTCCCTGACAGGAGGTTGGAGTCAGGTGGGGGTTGGTCTCTTCTCCCAGGCAACCAGCAGAAGGACAAGAGGGCACAGACTCAAGCTCTGCCAGGGAAGGTTTAGGTTGGATGTTAGGAAGAGATTTTTTATGGAGAGAGTTATCAGACATTGGAATGTGCTGCCCAGGGAGGTGGTGGATTCACCATCCCTGGAGATTTACAAGATAAGACTAGATGTGGCACTTAGTGCCATGGTCTAGTAACCACGGTAGGGTTGGACTTGATTATCTTGGAGGTCTCTTCCAACCGGGTTGATTCCATGATTCTATGATTCATACAAGCATCTCTGTATCTAGAAATGGTCCTAAAAGCTGTGGATATGCCTTTGACAGAGCAAAACTTTGGTAAGAATGAGGTTATGAGCTCTGTTATCCCTGGAACGCTTGAGTCTGAGGCTACGTGTCCACTGAAATCCACAGCAGGGAGACTCATATTTGCCTGGAGCTCAGGGTTTTTCCCAACTCTTCCACATCATGATGACTCCCTGGTGCTCTGGGAGACTGATCTGAAGTCCCTTTGAAATGTGAAATGTATGGAATGGGCAAAGCCATCCTTGCTCCAGGAAAAAGCCACAAGCTTGGGGCTCCCTGCCCTCAGCCTCTTCCCCAAAGCTGCCCATCCAGGTCTCTGGCCTCTGGGGTGAACATGCTGAGGAAAACAAGTCAATTTGGGTGTGGGTGTCCTTCAGGTGAACGATGTAGGCATTTCTTTGATCACTCTCCAACACATTAGTTTCATTATTTCCAGCAGGTTCTCCACTTCCTAGCCTGAGCCCAGACCCCCAGTTAGAAGTAGCATGAATGTGTGGTCAAGTCATTGAGGAATATACTGATATGGGGAGAGCAGGAAGAGATTACTTGAGAAAGACTTTCCTGAATCCCTGATTTTCACCTCTTGGATTTTAATCTGCCTTTGTTCCCAGGGCTTGTGGGCAGAAAAAACAGTCTGTGGCAGAGCCTGTCAAACATAAGTGAGGTCTCTATGGTAGTCACTCCTGCGTGTAGGATTTCTCCCTCCAGCCCACAATTATTGTTTCTTGCTGTTGAGTTTTGCCACATCTCTGGAGATGTATCTTGTCCTTTCGACCATCTTGTGTGAGTCTATTGTGACCCACTGGGAGAGAGACATCTCCCAGGGTTACCCTGAGGACATGCACTGAAAGCACTTTAGAGATGATTTAGGCTGTTCCTATTAGCTGAATTTCCACATGCCTGGTCACCAGGCTCACCATGAAGAAAATTATGTAAAGAACGTGTTCCGCATCATGCAACACTATTTAAAATGTCTACACAGCTATCCTGAGACCTCTGAGCCAATTGGTCTTAGCAGGTGTGGATACGAATTAATTATATTGGTGATTGATGATATGGGAGCAAAGCATTTCAGGTGAAAGAGGCCAAGACTTATTAATCAGGAAGGCGTCAGTAAACAGCAACTACTAGTGGGTTTGATGCTTCAAGAGCAAGGAATGTTTGTGGCCCTGTGGGGCTCTGGGATACAGTATAAAAGGCTGTGCTGCTGCAGGCTCTGCATCCTCTGCTCTTACCTCCCTTTCCTTGAGGAACGAGGTAAGCCTGAGTCTGCTTCATGTCTCTGAGGGCTGAAATACTCTCATGGTGGTTTCTCATTGATCCTTGTGCTGGTTGATTCTTGTGTTCCCTCAGCTTGGCCCTGACACAGAAGTGTTGAAGGACTGTGACCCTTCTCATGGTGGTGGCTGGGGAGAGCTGGGAAGAGGGGGGTTTGCTCCAGCAGAAGGAGTTCACTGGGGCTCAGCTCCAAGGGGATC
>NW_008678125.1:25657-43767 GCF_000695815.1 Acanthisitta chloris | reverse complement strand
CGCGGGGGATGCCGCGGGCAGCGGAGCGGGAGCCCTGCCCGGCCGCGTCTTAACGCGAACGTTCTGCGGGAAAGGGTTTTTTTTCCCCCTGGAAGCAGAAAGAAGGTGTCTCTGCCCGCGGGCAGCGCTGCTGCAGAGGTAGATGGAGCGGAGCGGGGGGCGGCAGGGGGGGGGGAGCCGTTCACAGGCGCAGCCCAGAATATTCCCAGCACTGGGTTTGCAGCCATTTTTGCACAAAGACGTGTCCAGGTGATTTGAGCAAAGCGAGTGGAGCGTCTTTAACCGCCTGGCATGGAGACAGCAGTGCATGTGTTAGGGGATACAGCGAGGGCTCAGTGGGTTGCTGTTTATTCAAGTGATGAGCTTTAATCATTCTCTGACGCGAGGGGGGAAAGAAACAAGTGCTCTGATTAAAATTCAGCCTCTCAGGGAGGACAGTAAGTGGTCATTGGTGGTTGGGTTTTTTGTTGTTGGCTTTGGTTTTTTTTGTCTTTTTTTTTTTTTCCTTTTTCTAATTAAGCTACACCATGCAGCCATTTAATGAAAGGTATTAAAGGAAGCAAATTAAACCTGTTTCCTTCAGGTGCAGGAGATGACGCATATGAAGTGCAAAATCTTTCGTCTTAAGGTACAAACAAAATATATCCAGGTTGTTCAGCAGTTTCTCATTAGTCATTCTTCAGGCTATGCAAGAATAGAGCTTGGAAAACAGTTCCTAGCTGAAGACTTCTTGGCTCTTAGGCCAGAGCGTTATAAAGTATCACAATAAATATTGGTGGGAGGGGGTGGGGGATGATGTCTCATTAAATGAAACAGTGGATTCACTTTGTTTGAAGTGACTGTTAATGGATGTTATGAACAAATGCAAATCAGAAAATTGATTTCTGCAGTTTGCTACTTAAATGTATTTTTAGAAGGGAAGAAAATATCCAACACACACATCACCACCCGCCCCTCACCCCACCCGGTTTCCAGCTGGCCAGACTTTCAGCTGCACCTAGAAGCTGTGGTAGTATATGGTGATGTCATGGAGTAAGATCAGATGCTATTTTCTCTGTGTGTACGTGACTTTTTTCCCCACTATAGGTTATAATAAAATTCCTTTCTCTTTCACAGGCTACCAATATGATAACTCCCTTGCTTTGCAACATGATATTTCTGCTAGCATTTGGATTGTCTTCAGCTTTTAGCCACAGTCCTAGAACACCTGACAGGGTAACTGAAGCAGATATACAGAGGCTCCTCCATGGGGTTATGGAGCAACTGGGCATTGCCAGACCCCGGGTAGAATATCCAGCGCACCAGGCTATGAATCTTGTTGGTCCACAGAGCATTGAAGGTAGCTAATTTCTGCTTTGAGTTATGATGAATTTATTAGTATGCTTTGGTAATAATTAGCGTTTTGTTTATAGATGCAGCTTAAAATCATGGAGTTCTTCACTATGTTGTTGCTTGATATTTGTTTCAAAATCATCACTCATCTTCTACATTCCTTAATGCAATGATTTTGGCAGAAGTGTTGGGTTTTGTTAATGTACAGGTTTAGCCTAAAAAATTTATGTTGTCTTAGAAGTATCTGATCTCTAGTACCTCAAAAAAATGGGTTGAATAAATTATTCCTGAATAATGTGTATAAAAAAATCACAGACATGTTTCATATGTAACAAATATGATCTCTAGAGCCCAAATCTCATGGATTTTTACAAACATTTGCAGACCAGAAGAGATCAAGTGTTTGCAGTGCCATGCGAGATAGAGATAAGCCTTACACTAGGGGTTCTTCCTTCGTGATGCAGAATCCTGTAGGATTCTGCAGGATCCATGCCAGAGCACACAAGGGGAAGCCAGGGCTCCAGCTGTGGGTGGGAAGGACACAGGTGCTTCTCTCTGTGTCCACAAGTAGCACCTTAACAGTGTTGCTGTGATGAATGTTCTGGGCTCAGCTTCATTTTATTGGCCAATACTTCTGATCTCACACCATGTGAGTAAGTTTTTCTTGGAAGCAGTCTTTTATAGCTATGCAAATAATTTGAAATATCTGGCTCAAATGTTAGGGTATTGCAATAATGTTGCAATGTGTTGCTATTTTAATTGTAACAAAGTAGCTTTTATTTTGGCATGACAGGAAACGTTTAAAGGTATGCAACTCCAAATACTGTAGTTTATGTGCAAACATCAAAACAGCAGAATCTCTGGAAGTGAAACCAATTTGGCACAGCACAGCAAGTCTACCCAGTCCATAAGGCTCTGTTCTTTATTTCATCCCTATTCTGATCTACAGACTATCCTAGCCAAACAGACACAACTGCTTTAATGAAGGCTAAGGAGAGGATTAACATTGAATAGGCATTTCTACCAGATAATTGCAGATCAGTTTATGTATTTTCTAAAGAAACTTTGATGGACACGTGCTTTCGCAAGCTTAAATGACAGAGACTAGGTTTAAAGAATATAGTTTGGTCTGTGCCTTTTTTCTACTCCTTTATGAGTGTCTGTACATAGAGAAATTGGGACAGACTGGTAGAAGTGGGTAATTTTACTCTCCATCTTCCTCTTCTCCCAAGGCTTTAAAAACAAGCAAACAAACCCTAGATAAAAACAAACCTCTCAATCAGATGAGGATTTATTTGAATTTTTTCCCAAGCCTACAAGCATATTTAACAGCCTATTGAGAAATTTCTGCAAAAGCAAAGTGGCCTTGTGAGCTGAATGCTATCAGTCAGTGTAGCAATAGACATGCAAATCAGACCTTTATCTCAAATACTGTCTTTCACAGGGTGTTCTGTGGTTTTTCAGATAATAATCAGTTGCTCTTTCTTTGGTCTCTTGTGGTGACATGTGTCTATGTATAGGTAGATAGATATCTCTTAGAAATGTCAGCCAATAAAGTGTTTGGTTCCAGTTTCAAAAGTAATGTGATCTTGCATCATTCCACACAATATTTTGTCATACTGCTTTTTAAAACAATTACATGTAGTTCACTAAATATTCACCATGAGTTTACCTTTAAATATAGACCATTAATTATGTGAAAGACTTCAGAATTTAGTGTACTAATTACTAATCAATTAACAATACTCTGTTTCATCTTCTTTGACTATCTACTTCTACATGATTTGAGGAAAAAACCTGCACAATGGGTTGGACTTTCTATTAGGCATCTACTTTGGAAAACAGAACTGCTAAAATGGCATGGAACATTTACTCAAAATAGTCAAATTCTGTAAAAAATTCCCATACATAATGCTTCCACAAATGGTATCTGCCTGAAAAAATGCAATTTTTACCATTTTCCCCACAGCCTGTCCACTACTCTCTTCTTGCCAGGGGACTGACATTCCTGACCTCCCAGTCAGACAATATTTTCTGATCAAAACAGAATAGAGCTGATTTCAGGCAAGGACCTTGTTTTCTGGTGAGGAATGAGGACAGGAGGCATTTGAATGAGCATGAGGAACAGTGTCATGGGTTGTAATGTTTAAGCAAAAGCCCTGTATTCTTAGAACAGGTGTTGGCTGACAGAAGTAGTGAAGAGGTTTAAGAAGGGACTTGTGATTGATATTCCCCATGATATCCATATAAGCAATCAATTTATGGTTGAGCTATAGAAAAAATAAGCACATGTGTTTTTAGGTAACCAGTACCTGGTTTCAGACTCTGAAGGATTCACCTATGGGCTTTCTACAACATAGTTACACTGTTATCACTCACTAATAATTCTGAGTACAAGTGCTTTAAAAAAAATCTACATGATAATAGAAAACTAAAGGGGAAGGGAAGAAAGGGGTTTAACAATTACTAGAATGTGTCACAGCAAACCAGGGGTTTTGTCCTAAATACCATCATGGCAAAGTGGTAATTCACTAACTACTCTTCTGAGGCACTGTCTACATTGAGAATTTTTGCCTGAAAATAGTGGAGAGTAGAATTGGGTATGAAATGCTTATTATTTATGAGAAATTCTGAGCTGACAGGAGTGTTGACTTCCAGCCGTTTTCCAGACTGTAGGTCACAGTGACCAATGTAGACAGTTGAAAAACAGGTTCATCCCATGCCAGCATCCCCATCATTAACTCACTGACTGCTCTGGAGTACATCTGTTTCCCATTTTGATCAGATATTTCTTCTCGGCTTAAAAAAACCTCTCTATCAATCACATCTTAATAAAATTAGTATGTTCCTACAGAAAATTGTTTTACTCAAAAAAAAGATTTTGCCAGAAATAGCCCGAGCAACATAGACCTGCAGCAGTGTTGATAGCTGTGGTTGCCATCCACTTCAGCTGAGCCAGGATTCCAGAAGTACGACTGATTTTCAAAAGGCCAAGATTTCACCCAGTATGTGTACACTTGCAAGCAATGTACTGTCATGAAAAAATAATTTTTGTGAGTTTGGAATTTGGAAACAAATTTAGGCTGCCATAATATAGACAAGTTATACTAGCAGCCTGATTATAATGAAATGTTTGCAAATTTGAGTGATTATTATAATAACTTTTTCCAGCTGAACAAGATCTTAATAATTTTATATGTAACGAAAATACTCTTACTGTTAGTTCACAAGCAGATTTCCTAATAGTGCTCATTTTCCATCTCAGCTGTCTACATTTTTTCTGGGGTTAGTCATGGTATTTTGACTTTAAAATGCTGGAAACCAGAGGGTGGATGTGTTGCAAGGAATTATACATGGTCATCTCCATCTCTTCCCCCATCTCCCCCCGAAAAAAGCTTAGGGCTGTCTTGGCTGTAGAAAGTCAAGTCACAAACTTATTTTAAAACAAAAGCAACTAAGGGATGGACACTTTTCAGAAAATCCATTTAGTAGCATGTATTCTCTTTCTGAAGTGAGCAGATAGTTTCCTTGTTGATGGATAGGAAAAAAAAAAAGTATAGTTAATTGAAAGAAGTTACTGCCTTTGTTATGTTGAAATCCATGGGATTTTTTCTCCTTCCTGTCCCATTTGTCAATTTACCTGTTAATCTCAGGTCAGGCCTCTAAAATAGGAGTAGATTCTAGAAAATGCCTGATAAAAAGTTTAGTCTACCAAGAAATTACTGTGCAGTTCAAGCTGTGTGGAATCCAAGGAGAACTTGGAGGTTCGGAGAATTCTCTCTCCGTGGCAGCGTGAGCTGCTGGGCAGGATGGTTTCTCTGCCTCAGGCTTGCAGGGGGGTGTGGAGGCAGTGTGAGCTCTCCTCCTTTGCTAGGGCTCTGTTAGCTGAGTGGAACAGGACAGATATGCCACAGAAATGGGAATTTGCAGGCTGATTCCCTATGCCAGCAGATGGTGCATGGCATGTCAACGTGCCAAAGCCGAAGAGATCCTGCATGATGAGTGTCAGCTGAAGATGTTTTTAGTACCTGAGGGTGGTACCTTAGGAGCAGCTGGTTTTTGCTGTCCACTTAGCTATGGTTTCCTTCTGTATATGCCTTGATTCCTAAAAGTAATAAACCCATATTAACTACTCTAATTTCTCTAACAATATGCACTCTCCTTGTTAATTAATCTTTTAAGAAAGCTGTATTGGAGTCACTTTGCAGTGCCTGTAAAAAGAGGGAAGAACAGCAAAGTAAAATGAGTAGCTGTGTTTCTGTAGTTACTGTTTAAGTTTATCACTAAAATACTATATGAGCTCTACTAGGCTATACCCAAGTTTTCTACAGACAAGAAGAGGGCTGTATCTATGTTAAAATAGAAAAAAAGAATAAACTGAAGAAATGCATTCAACATTTCAAAAATACAGAAGTTTATTTTTCTGCCTGGCAGGGAGTTTATGAAGTAGGAGACCACTTTTTTGGTTTTTTTTGGGGGGTTTTTTGGTTTTTATTCTTGCATTCTTACGTTTTTGTGCCAGTTTCTTTGTTTACTTGTTGTTTTTTGTATTGGTGTGCTTTTTTTTTCCTGGGAAGGAGGAGGAAGTATTTGTATAATGCAAATTTCAGGACTATTATACCATGTATAGGAGAGCATTAAAAAATCTTACTTAAACACATGGGGGCACCAGTAGCTCAGCTCGGGCAGTTTATAGCACTTAACTTCATAATGGGAAACATGAAGTCCTGTTTTCTTTTTGCAAAAATCATTGCCTCCTGTACAATTCAACACAACAGAAAGCCTCTTCTGTGGTTGGTTTGTTTATGTTTGATTTGGTAGTTTTCTTTTTTTTTTAAAAATTAAAACCACTTCAAATTAAATGACTGTTGGTAAAGGTGCTGGCATGACAGCCCAGAGTCTGAAATTTTCAATCTGCATAAGAGGCATAATGCTGTCAACCTCAGCAACATTATTAAATGATGTCTCTTAAATCCTGATCATTTGTAGAAACAAGAAAATATGGAAAATATGATGCCTCTTACAGAGGCTTTTGGCTCTTCTGCAGAGACTGCTTATAGCTGAGAAAAGGCTGGGGTTTATTTGATTATTTTGAAATGAAATAAATACCTGTTTATTGCTTTGGAAAAATGTAGTTACTATTTGTCTGATTGAGATGGTAAAACTCAAGAGAGTCTGGAACATTATGCAAATATTTCTACTAATAACTAGTAGTTAGTGACTTGTCACCACAGACTGTGCAAATAAAACTGCAAGAAGCCTACTGTCTCTCAAATTATGTAGATAGCTCACACATGTTAATAAGGTCCATTTTGTTTGCATTTTACAAATAAGAAAACTAAGTGCCGTATTACCTTACTGTCTGGCCTATATCATACCTGGAAGTCTGCTCCTTGTTTCCTACAAGGACAGCAAAATCTTCATATTAGAAAGTTGCAAAAACTTTTGCTGATGGGTGCACTCATTTGCTTTTGGGTTACTGTGTGCTATGCTTATACCCAAATATATTTGGACTTCCTTCGGTGACTAGAAGTAACAACTTCTAGTTATTGTGTGATGCCTGGGTGTCAGCAAATCTGGCAATGTGATGGCTGCATCCTTTTTGTTCTAGTTTACATCATCTGTGCCAGCATCCAGGGTAGCAGTGTAGGAGTCCTGGGGCCAGCAGCATGCTGCTGGACTGGGGCAGACCTCCCACAGCCAGTTCTGCTGGTTTGGGGCTGCTTTGTATTATCAGTTTAGTGCAGAGACCACACAACCATTTGGGGTTTGGGTTACTGTACCTGTTCTATAAAGAAAGTCCTACTGCAGTTAAGACATAAAGTTACATTCACATTGGGACTGCTTTTGCTGAGCACACGTGACTTTAATCAAGCACTGTGTTATGGGGCTGACATTTAACAAACAAAATCAAACTCCAACATCACTCTACTAGTCTCTGCTTTCAGGTTTTGTTTTGTTGTTGTGGATATTTTTTCAAATTACTCAAACAACCCGGGAAATATAATTTCAAAACTTAATATGCATGTCATAAAATGAAAGTGGTAAAACTACAGTTTTTATACATTGATATGGTAGATACCTGGATTGGTATAAACCTGACTAAAAATACCAATTTTCTTTGTATTTCATTCAGCAAATTGTAATGTTAAACATAACCAGAATTTGAGTATCAGGCAGTGCTGCATGTTGTAAGCGAGGTGTTCTAGAATGCTAATTTCTGAATTTAAAAGCTAATGACAGTGCCAGGTCACAGCAACAAATGACAGCAGTGGCTTACTGTGGATTTTCTTTATCTGAGTAAGTGATATGGCACAGGACTATGAAGAAATTTCACGTATAATTATTATACCTCTAACTCCACAAACCAGAAAGTAATGAGGTGGTATTACTTTATTTGTTCTTTATTAAAAACAAAATTGGAAAACTTGACCTCTAATATCATTGATTCCATATGAATTTTTAAGCCGTGACAAGCAGTGAATAATAAGAAAGCCAAGTTGGTGTTTCTGTTGCAAAGGCAGCAGGTGTTAACATTATGGGTTCTACCACTTCTGAATTGCAGGAACTGCCCTTCCCGGATGCCCCAGAGCTGGAGGAGGGGCTCAGGCACTCTCCTTGGTGTGGCTGGGAAGATCCAGGAAAAATTCTCAAAACTAGTGTGATTGTCAAAGAAGTCAGTCAAAGGGGAACACAATAAGAAAAGCGTATTAATCCCTGTTTCTCTCTAGATCTCTGTTATTTGCCTGTGGGTCTGACTAAGGGGCCTATTTAGATCTGAGGCTGTGAAACCTTTTCTTGAAACTTTTCTTTTGACTGCAGGAGGGTGTGCAGGTGTCATACACCTCTTCTGGGGAACCAAGAAGATAAAGTGACTCTAACTCTTAAAACCTCCCACTAACCACTGTTATGTGGTACAGACTACTGCTGCTACTCATAAAGTCCTCTTTAAAAGATGCCACTGAAGGAGAAAGCTGTTTGAGAAGGGACTCTTTCAGGAAAGAAAGATCTGTAGGGATATAGAATTAAGTAGATTCTCATGTATCTAAAGGTAATTAATCAATTAGAATGGGATTTGTACCCACAATTATTTTTATTGTACATATATTATTAAAGAAGAAAATCCAGTAAGAGAGGTAAGAAACCTAAGGAGGAGAGAGAATATGATGGTTCTGTGTTGTCTGATGCTTTATAGTAAGTACATTTTCTAGTGTTGACACATGGTATATCTGAAACTGTAAAATTTTATCTATTTTATGTGGTCCCAAAGGATTTAAAAATCTGCCAGTGAAGACTAGCCAAATTATTATGAGCTCTTGTTTTCAAAGATCTTTTTTCCCGGTTTGTCTTTCACATATATAAAATAAATCCTTGAGCATGTTACGGCTGATACCTTTTTGTAATCATTCTCAAAACTAGCTGAATTTCCTGTGCTCCCATCTGAATTTTAACTTGCAGTAGGAAGATCTTTTAAAATTTATTTTGTGCTATGAAAAGATATTTTGGAAGTCTAGACAAAGAAAAGAATCTTACTCTTCTTGATTGTGGTGATGTGCACCACACAGATAGGATGTCTGGCACACTCCAAAGGTTTTCAGAGCTATTCTCACCGTGCTTGTCATTGTGTGTGCTCTCAGCAGTGCCCTCAACTGCAGGGATGAATGAGAAGACAAATGTTCTCAGCTAATGAACAGGAGGGAGAAAGAAGCTGGTTCTTCCCTTTGGGATGTTTTAGTACATCAAGTTAGCTGACTCCAAGTCCCTCTTGCAGCACCCAAGAGCAGCATTGGGCCTGGTCTTACCTGGCAGGGCTCTTCATCTCACTGCTGTCTTGCATCTTCATTGTGTGCCAATGCTTTTAACCAAGTGCAAAAGAAACCTCATTTTGACTTGGATGGTGTTGACAAAGGTTTTGAATGGAAAGGCCTCTGCTTTTGGAGTTGTGAGGTTATACCAGCTCACCAAAACAGAGACTTGGGTGTCTTGTAGCCCTGCACTAGGAATCCTCACAATTAGGTTGTTTGGGGCAGTTAGAAAATCTACTCTAGTAGCAGCTGTCAGACAGGCATGGGAAGGTTTTAAACACATCAGCTGAAGAACCAGCTTGGACTTTCAGTCATCTGCATAGAAAATATAATTGAATTAATATGAATGGGGAAATGAACAGGAAAACTTTCTGAAGTTCAGTGAAGCAGTAGAGAGAAAACATGGTCCTGTTCTGGATGATTCTGGTGCCTCCATGCTTCACGTTACAGGAATGAAAGGAGTATTTGTCTATGAGTGTGTTGACATTGATGAAGCCTTGAGACTTCTCATGCAGCTGGTACATCTACAGGAGTGAAATAGTGTCTCATCCCTCATGGGATAAAGGAGGTCACCATTTTCCTTTAGTTGCCTTGTTTCCCACAGCCATGCGCCGCACACATGATCACTTGCAGAGCTGTGCTGTGGCACTGACAGGTGTATGCTTTTTGCTGGATGTACTTCTCCTTCACTCTGCTCAAGCATGGTGCCTGGAAGTCAGAGTAGCTGTGTGCTGCAGATTGCACTGTGTTTGTAGAAAGGATAAGCTTATTCACACAGTGAAGTGCAAAAGCTTCTGCTTGGACTGAAGGGCAACTTAATACAGTCCATTAGAAGACTGTTCAACCAAGGCAGACATAAAATATTGCTTTTTTTGCTTTGTCAGCAAGTGAACCACTGGATTTTTTAATTGTGTATACAATTTGAATAATAATGGCATATAAGCTACTGTTATAAATTTATTGTGAGAGGCCTGGGCATTACTTTGGTCCTAACCATTTCACAATAAAACCCTTTCATATCTTAAATATTTGTACTGTTTGTAATTAAAATTTGGGATAAAATGGAATTGGTAACTGAAAGCAAGGTCAGTAATTGTGTGATTTGTGTGCTTAAGGCTCTAGAAAACACATTGAAAGGAATTTCTCTCTCTGTAAAGAAAAATTAATCTTTATAGTTATAAGAAACTTTGTGTCATTAAGGAGAAGACAAGCTGACTCTGGAATCTGGGATGCCCAGGCATGTATAGTTGTAGTGGTTTTGGGTTTCCCGAGGCATGTTCTTGAATGGTTAAGGAAGTTGGCTAGGTTTGCATTTTTCCGTTCTTTGTTCTCCTATGCTTTTTCTCCTTCCTTATTCTCTTACTTACCAGCTTCTGTGGAATAGACAAAACATGATAATTTATAATTTTTTCAGCACCTTTCATTTCCTGTGCTTAATCAATCTCAGCAACCAGGAGAGGACTCTCTAAGAAGAAGCTAGCTGAAGAGGCACAGCAGAAATGACATTCAGACAGTAAAGCTTTTAGTGATGTTAGAAAGGCTAAGGAAAATGAAAGTGTGCTTTTTGCATTCAGGATTTTTTGAGAGTTTACATGGTTGGCAGGCTTGCAGATACTAAAGGAAAAGAAAAACTAAGTTAGTAGATGGTATCCCACTTTAAATTATAAGTGCACCAGGAAGCATTCTGTCAAACCTACCTTTGATTAGGGAGACATCCCTTTTGAATGTGACAATGACACAACAAACACAACAAAGGTATATATCACAAGATGACTGGGGATGAAAGTGCAGGATAGTATGGAAAGCTGTCACTGTGAAAAGAAAAAGTTCTGTCTCTGATTTGGAGAGGACACACTGTAAACAATTTTAAAGATTTTTTTCAGTGATAAGAACAAATAGTCCAGATTAACAAAAGATTTTGCAAAGTAGCAAAGATGGTATTGCATCTTTGAATAATATCCATTTGGTCCCTCAGGAATCTTAGGCAAATGGGATAAGGCTTCCCTTGCAGCTCATATTTGCTTGGTGTTTGTACAGATCAAGATCCTAAGACGTGCAATTCTTACTCAGGGGGGAGTATTTCTTTGTGTATCTGGGAGGGGCTTGGACACTTTAGGGCATCTAGTATGACTCTCTATGTTAAGAACTTTAACTTGGGATATGGGATTTATTTATCCATTCTATTTTGTATCTCCTTGCTAAGATTGGGTGAACCACCTCTTTTCTGCATGTGTAAGTGGGGTAACTCTATTGCCACTGTGACATGAGAAATGGTTTCAATCAGACTGAAAGGTAAATTTGTCCCATTATTTGTCTTTAAATGTTCTGAAATAATTTTACACTTTTAATAATCCATTCTCATTGCTCCTGAGAGCAGATTTGTTTCATCTATGCTTTATATTACTAATAGATGGGTAGCAGAAGCTAGAACTTCAGTAGACTAACAGTGTTTCCACTGGATGTATTTGATTGGGGGAATATTTGATACTTGCAGGAAAATAGTTGCTCCTTGTGGCTTTCTTTTTTTCTTTTTTGTTTTTCTCCAAGAATCGTGTGGTTATGTTGTCTGTATGGGTGGGAGACCCATACAGGCAGTATTGTTCCTACAAAGAAATGAGCTGAAATAAATGCACTTTAAATTTTTAATCATTCTAAGTATCTCAAATTGAGATGATGCCAGCAGTTGGTAAAATGATTAAGTACTTTTCTAGAATTATATGAAAGGGGAAAGGCATTGTTCAATTTTTGTTTTCCACCCTGCACCAGTTCAAGACCAGTGCCAGAAGATGATTACATATATGCATACATTCAAAATTAGATCCAAAGCTTACTTATGGTGATACTGACCTCAGACCAAGAGATCTAAACTTCTAGTTTATCCTGTAGGAATGTAAAATACCTACATGCTCACACAGGAATCCTGCATGTGAAAGACAGCTGACTGGTTCAGAGTGGTTTCTTTGCTAGTATGTTGCACAGAAATGCTTGTTTATATAAGAAGTAAGGAGAGATGGGAAAACCATAGACTTATTCAGCTTATCCTTTCACAGTACAACAGTATTGTCTGTACTATACCAGATTTTTGCTAATCCAGGTTCAAATAATTTAACAATGATATCTCTCATGGTTGCTTTGGATAGGAAATAATGAAAAGTAGCTCGATATTTAGTTGTCTTGTTTTTTTCTTTCAAACTCTGCCTCAAGGTTATTTGGTGTTATTTTTGTAGCTGACCATATATGCCAATATCACAATATTTTGACTTGGTAGCTGCTGTGTATTTAATCCCAATTCACTTCTTCAAATCAGTAATGTTGTAATACCAAAACTAATGCAATTGAGAGTTACTGTACATAGTACCCCTGCTTGATATATTCATAGCATTTCATTTTTATTATTGTAGTCTTTGCTGTGTGCACTGTTTATCAAAGTTTATAAGGAATGAGCTTTGCTGATGCTATTAAATCACTCAAGTGTGCTAAATCACGGCACCAGAACAGGTGCTATTGTCTCCGGCTCTTTTGGAAAGAAAGGAAAAACTCTCAAATGATCCTGGACATTTATACCTAAAGGAAACATAATATAAAAAGATTGGTTTGTACTCAGTCAAGGGAATTCTTGGCAGTCAGTTTAAACTTACATGTATATACAGCACACTGGAGCCTGCTAAGTACCTCTGTTTTCTTTATGGATGGAGCTTTGGTGCCAAGAGGTCTGCACCACATACAAGCATAGATAGGCTTCTATCTGATGGATTGTCCCATAGTGAACCACATTGTATACAGGATGTTCAAACATGTATTGATTATGTGGTTCTGTAGTTTACAGCAGAATCACAACCTGATGCTTTTAAGTACATATATGTAATCAATCTTCATGTGAAGGAGCTCAGTACAAAATAATTATGCTATGCATTAGACATTAAACTACATTAGATTAAATGTACGTTATATAAATTTTTAACCTCACCACCACAACATTATTGTGTTGCAAGCACCATCTTTATGTGGGCTTTGGACTGTAAATATATAATAAAGTTCATAGTGTGTTTAATGCTATTCTGGTTTTAGTACAAGATCTCATGATCAGCTACAAGTGAAAACCCCATATAATAGAGATGCAGATTTCTTATAGGGATACCTTTATGTTTGTTACATATCTAAAACCTTTCTGCAACATTGCAATGCAGAATAAGAGACTTGTACTTGAGGAGGAAAATTAGCACATTGATGAGATTTTAGTCCATCATGCAAATAAATTTGAAATATATGTGCTTATAGACTAACTTGCTTCTGATCACTATAATGCCAGTGTTTAACTGATTATTTGCAAAATACGGACAATTTGGCTCAACTACCACTTCTAAATGTAAAAATGAATACAAAATTTGTATTTCGTATTTGACTGCCTTATGTTAGCTATTTTTGCAAGTGATTATGTTAGCTTACAATGTTTAGCTGTATAAAACATGATTAAGGCTGGTAGTGTTTATTTGTAGCTTGGGACAGGAGTATTTGAGTGATTCTTCTAGAGTAACTTTCATGTTCAGAGGATTTATTCTTATCTTCTGGACCTTTGAAAAATATATAAATTTAAAATAAGGCTATTTGTTGATCATATGGTGATTTGTGCTATTTACCCAAACAGTTGCATCTCCATTCAGTCTTTAACTCACATTTTTCCAGTCGTTCAAATTCTTTTACCTCTTATTCATTGTTAGTGGAATTTATATGTTGACTGTATGTAGTTATTTCTCATACAACATATAACATATAACACATATAGTGTTTTTAAAAAATATTGCTTTGTTGTCACACAGCTATCTCACTTGCTGCAGTGTGTGGGGTGGCTGTCTTATGTCAGGGAAAAAGAACATACTTGAAACTAGCTTTTTATTTGTCTAAAATTCAAAAGAATATTGTACAATAGTATTTAGAAAACTTCACAAGCAGCTGGGGTATAGCCTGTGGATGCATTTGGCCAGTAAGACATGCAGAAAAGATCTGGAGCTGATAAATATTTGTAAAGAGGCCTATAGAAAGAGTGGCCTGAGCTTGGTTCCCAAACCCTTCTTGTCAAAGGAAGGCATCCAGTTGAGATGTGTGGTAGAAGGCCATAGCACACCACTTCCATGTGCATTTGCCCAAGAACAATAGGCCCATCATTGTGTCCTCCACCACTGAGTTACAAAACTGGCTGCACACTGCTGCTGTAACCCTGCAGTGATGGTCATTCAGTGTCATTAACTTTGTCTTTTTGCTGTGATGCTGTCTTGCTGTAATTTCTTCTATTATTAGTTGCAACAATGAATAGTAACACAGTATCAGTGACTGAAGTTGATTGTGCAGTAAATTTAACAAGTTTCATTACTGTCTCAAGTTTCTTTTTCTTTGCATTTTCTTGCCTAAAACTTTCATACTTAAGGAAAAAAATATCCCTAAGATTAATAATATGTGGCTGATTTTCTTTCCTAGTCTCATGTTTCATTACTGAAGTTACTGGATTTAGGTCACATGGTTATGTTTCTAAAAAATATGCCTGAAATCTAAACTTGAATTCATCTCTAAAACAATTATATGCATATATATTGGATCGAAGTCTGGATTACTTGAAACAACTAAAGCATTTATACTTTTAATCTTGTGAAAAGGCAGTGTGTGTAAATCATCTTTGCTAGGTGGTGCGCATGAGGGTCTCCAGCACTTGGGTCCTTATGGCAATATCCCAAACATCGTGGCTGAGCTGACAGGAGATAATGTACCAAAGGATTTCAGTGAAGATCAAGGATATCCTGACCCTCCAAATCCCTGTCCTCTTGGAAAAACAGGTAATTTGGCTGTAGCCTTTGTACCTCTGTCTTCACTGTACATCTGCCAGTCTTTCAGCACTGTATGACGCAATGAGTGTTTTCTTTCATTCTCTACCCCAGGAGCAGAACAGTTGAGCAATAGGGTGTTCTAGTGTTTTAGCTGAGGTTTGTTTTCTTCAATGTGTGCACCTTCTGTATTGCTATATGACTGCTAGAGAATGTCATGTGAAAGAAATCATTTTGACCTTGGAGTAGAAGATAGTGAGATTTAGGATAGGGTCTTGTTCCCAAGGGAGTTAATTTTTAGGCTGGCCCCTGAAAAAAACCTCATCATTCTGTAGAGATGAGATTTACCCTTATATTAGAGACTTCCATTGTGCCAACAGGAATGAAACTGTCTGCCCTGATCTCCAACCCAGAATATGAGTCAATATTTAAGATACCTTGGCTCCAGTCCATGTGTCTTTATAGCACACTGAGGGTGCATCTGTGCCAAGAAATAGAGAACTGCATGGATGTACCCCAACATGTTGCATGCAGGCTCAATTTGGCAGAGGAGCAGTGCAGCCTCAGAGGGGCAGAACCATGCCCAAGACACCTAGTGTGTCCCCCAGCTTGCAACTCTGCATGTACCAAGCCCTGTGGGTGGCTAGTGTCAAAGGATCACTAAAGCAGCACTGCATGTGCATGATATACACCTGCTCCAAGAGAACTATCTTTTTCCTGTTACATGAGCCAAGGAATGACTTCCAGTACTGAAAGCAGTAGTAAAACACCCATTGGCTGCCTTGGGAGCAGGAACTGGGAATGAGCACTCTATTTTTCTCTCATTTTTTATTTCTGAGCTAAGAGATCCTTTTGGAATCTCTTCTGTTTAGTCTTCTTTTATGCTATTTGGATAATGTAGAACAGGTCTCTGTATTCTTATTTTAAAATGTTCTAACTAGCTTAGAATTCATGAAAAATAAATTTGTCATTAAAAGCTTTGCAAAGTGGTTTACATTTCATTCAAAAATTTGACAAAATTTCAAATAGTCCTCCCTTACTGTTTTCTATTACAGCCCATTTGGTGATGATGCCTGCATGTCTTCTGAAATAATAGTCTTCCACTTTATTCAATATAGCTGTTGTCTGACAGGTTGCAAGTGACGGGTTTAGGTTTTCTCACACACACAAGCACACACATAGACTTTCTATATTTTGTACTTGCCCACTAGACTTCTGTTAGTGATTAGGTAAATAAATTAAAAACATGGCATATAGGGAAATGCCTTTGAAAATCCCTTCAATTTTTATTTCTTAGGTCAAATAAATGTTGTTAGCTAAGCTAACAGTCATATCTGAAAAGACGGGGAATTCTTAGGGAAGTGCTGCCTGCTCAGATAAATGGCTCTGTTGTAGGTATGCTGTGAGTGAAGATAGTATCTACTAGGATTAGAGTAAAATGTTTTTCAGGGCCTTAAATGGAAATTCAAGTGGTGACTGTATTATGCATACAAATTACCAGAGGCCTTCCTCAATCAGGCCTATGGATTTCCTTAATGGAAAACAATTTTTCCAGTCACTGTCTACATGTGCGCATTCCACAGTGGGAATACATAAGCCTGGAGCATTTGAGCTTGAAGACTTTTGGATTAGCAATCACAGAGGGCACACATATGTCCAGCTTTGCTTTGTCTGTTCTACCAAGAGGCACAAATGCTCTGAGAAGGTCTACCACACTTATGTTGTCACCTGTTTCTCTCTTGAGATGACCTTGTCCCTGCTAAGACTGAAATAATTTTTAAGTGCTTTAATGGTTTCTGAGTTACTTAGCTAGCATGCATATTTTCCCATTTTCTACTGGTAAGTTGATTTCTTTTCCCCATCCTAAGGAGAAAGAAAGTTGGATCTGTTGGAGTCAGAATAACCTCCTCAAGTCATTGAATCAACTAGTTTTTAGATCAAGCCTTTACTGTTTCCCACATCATGGGGAAAAAGATAATCCATCAGCAAATCTTTTTACAAGATGACACACAAGGACAGCAGGGGAAGTCTACAGGTGTGTGCTCTGGAGTGCCTGTCTTCTAGCAGATGTAGCTGCTTGGATGTCCAGCACCATACCCTGGCTGGTAGGATCTCCTTAGGTATGTCTGAGAGGAACTTGGACTGTAAGCTCCCCATGCTGGCAAAGCAGAGGGAGCTCCAGGAGCAGACTCTATCCAAAGAGCTACTCTGGCTTCAAGTTGCTGAACCTCTGTTTAATCTAAAGATTACTTGTATTGGTACATAAGCTGATTTTTAAAAGGGTATTATTTTGATGTGACACTGTCTACAAAACCGTCCATTGTGGTTAAAGGAGGCTTCTGGATCCATCAGATAAGCAGAAATGTCTTCATCATAAAACTTCTGTCACACTTCATTTTTATGAGATCTTATGATGCATAAATGACTTTCAGCCAATTTGAACAAAGTAGCAAATCAGAAATGGAGCTCCATGAAGAGCTACTCAGTGAAGGAAATTCTATCTTTGCTCACAGCACTTTTACCATGACCTTAAAAAGCATTGCCTAAACAATTTCTACAAGTACCTGTGGGTGTTTAAAAGACAAAATCCCTTCTC
This sequence comes from Acanthisitta chloris, assembly GCF_000695815.1. Classification (NCBI taxonomy): domain Eukaryota; kingdom Metazoa; phylum Chordata; class Aves; order Passeriformes; family Acanthisittidae; genus Acanthisitta; species Acanthisitta chloris. The sequence continues at coordinate 26,221 of NW_008678125.1, read as the reverse complement.
AATCAGAACAGGATGCAGTTCTAGGTAAAATCAAGTGCAATAATTATAAGAAAAGCAAAAAGGAGGGCAAGAGCTTGGAAAAATAAATTTGTTTAGTTCTGAAGTTTCATAACATTGCAGGTTGTTTTTTAAAAAATTAAATACATCATGACAAACTCATTTCAAAAGAAAAAAACCCAGCTAGTATTTTCTAGTAATCCAGGTCTTTTGTGGTTTTTTTTAATTGCATGATTACATTAAAACCATTTGCTGACTAATGTAGCATATATATTGTGTGTTTCAAAGCTACTGAGCACTCAGTGCTTTCTAACATACTTTTGCAGTTGATGATGGGTGTCTAGAACATCATGACAAACTCATTTCAAAAGAAAAAAACCCAGCTAGTATTTTCTAGTAATCCAGGTCTTTTGTGGTTTTTTTTAATTGCATGATTACATTAAAACCATTTGCTGACTAATGTAGCATATATATTGTGTGTTTCAAAGCTACTGAGCACTCAGTGCTTTCTAACATACTTTTGCAGTTGATGATGGGTGTCTAGAAAATACCCCAGACAGAGTTCAG
>NW_008678125.1:12305-25644 GCF_000695815.1 Acanthisitta chloris | reverse complement strand
TATCAACTGCACCAACACCTTTTTGATCCAGAGCATGACTATCCAAATATGGGCAAGTGGGTGAGTATATGCTTCTTGCTTATTTTTGCTGTGTGTAATGGGTATTGTCTACTATGTTGGGATACTGTGAAACCATAAGTAGAGTATTGTGCTTATTGCTGTAAAAATCATCAGCCTATGAGATACCTCTCAAAAAAAGGTGAATTTGCCCTGAAAAATACAGAACTCATGCTTATGAGTGATAAATACCCCATAAAAATAGAAAGTAGAAATCCTTGGTTTATTACCTGTCCCAAAGCATGACAGCTATGTATGTGCTCAATAAATGCAACAAACCACATTTCAAGCTACAGTGAACATGCAATCAAAATTAGTAATTTTAGGGCAAGATTTAAAAATATCTTAGTTCAGTGACTATTCACTGTTCAGCTATTTAAATGCTAGAATAGAATAAAAATAGATGGAGTGCAGCAGTGCCTAACACCTTAAAATATCTAGGACCAGATAACTTGCTCAAAAGAATCCTCTCTGGCTTAAGAATTTTGGAGGACATGATGCTGCTTCTTCCTCTACTCAGGCTGTGAGCTATATTATACTGAAAACCTATATGACACATCACATGCAATAAATACAGTGAGCTACACTGAGGACAAAAATCTTGCTCTGAGCATACAAGGTCTTCAATAACAGCAGCTAGACTATTTACGTAGGCTAGAGGCTCCAAAGAAAGCCCTGTTGCTTAATCTTAGATCACATCAGTTAAAATGTCCAATCCCAAATCCATCTTCAGGCGCCAGGAAAACAGTAACAGTGATCATAATTTATGCTTCTAGAGCAAATAATGAAATCTCATTTTACATTTTTATAGCACTTTATTTAAGATTGTCCTAAAACCAGTGCTCTGTAAGCATATATCGATAAATGGACATGTTTGGCAGCCTCTTCTGCTGTAATTGTGAGACAATGATTGATCATTCATAATCAAACCAGGGTAAGTTTTATAGTCTTAACTACTTACGCGAGTGCTAAATTTCTAGAGAGAATCATGCCAAAAATCCAAATTTTGGAAACTTGTTGCACTCCAAGTAATGACCATCAAAAGTTTTCATTTAAAAAACACCAGATGGTGAACTTTCTTTTTTTATGCCAGATAAGGCTGTTAGTTTTCTTATTATTCATAAGTGCTTTACTTTCATAACACCATTTTGAAGACTAAAAAGCACTTCTGTAAATCTTTGGCCTATAGTAATATTTCAGAATTAAGTGTACATACTATGTTGCCATCAGCAACATATACACTTCATAAATGGTAGGTAATCATTAGTGAATCCTGGTCTTTTTTCGTGTCTCCATCCATCACTACTAATTCAGAGGAAAAAACTACTCATGCATGGATTAAAACAGACTCTTATGTACTAAGCAGTAATCATATCTAGCTGCAGCTTAGCCAGCTCCAGACCTTTTCAATCAGAGATGAAACAGCTGCTCATATACATGAGTAAATGTTCTGCCGAAATCCAGAACTGCCCTGATCACCTCCTCACTGTATATTACTACATGTTAAAAATATGAACACTGTGGTATCTGTTTTTAAGGCTGGTTTTGATATTTTTAATGCTCTGGAAAAATCAGAGAAGTGCTCTAAAAGTTAGTTGAGACTTTATAAAGGAGAGATAAAGTAGATCAGATCTTTTAGGTCACTTACTGTCATCTGCATTAGGTTGTAAATGACTGACACAGCTAGCTGTGGGCTGCCCAGTGGGTAACTGTGCATTTTCATCCTCCCACTGCCCCCAGCCACCAAAATTCCAGCTTCTCCTGACGCAAAGCCTAGGATCAAACAGCCCAGGGGCTGTGATGGCTGTTTACTTACAGGCTGTGTTTCCACCAACTCCTGAATGATGTGAAGGCACTAGGCTGTCACCACTGTCTGAAGCCCACAGAGCTTGAACCCATGTTGGCTGGTGTGAGCTTGCAGCTCTCAGGGCAGCTTCTCCCCTGCCTTTTCCTACCACAGAGCAGTTGAGGCAGTGTTACAGTTCCTAGTGATTTGTCCTCTCCAGGAGCCAACGTGCATTCCTTAGTGTAACCAGTAAAACCCAAATTACATTAGCAGGTCAGGAAAAAAAAGGCCAGCTTGGCTTAATGGGACAGAAAGAGGTTGGTTGGTTTGTTTTGATGACAGACTGTCATGCTTGCAAAACTGCGGGGCCTCTGTGATACTCTGTGAATAAGACACATTTTATAAGGAAGGGTCAAACAAGTCTAGAAACTGTCTCATACAGCAAAGTGTATGGTTCCAGGTAAATGCTAAATATTATGTGTAAATACTGCTATTACACATGAAGATACAAATATATAAATCATAATAAATGTATACTGTGTTAGGAGTGGGAAGAAAGAGGAAGAATTTTCCTGTCTTTGGGGCAACTCCCCATGTATCAATATGCTGACCTGTGGAAAGTCTTGGGAACAGATTCTATTTATATGGTGAGATACACAGCTTATACTCTCCTCCCCAGCCACTATGACTCTTCATATGTGGAAAATGTAGAGAGGACAGTGGGAGTAGTAAGATGAGGGACTTTTGGAAGTTTCTACACCAGTGTACAGCTATAGTTTCTAGGATTTCAGGGGGTTTTCCCTTCAGTTCAGACTTCTCCTTGCAGGACACAGATACTTTCCATTTGAGTCTGACATTTTTGCATCTTGCAACTTGTCTCTGGTCAAGATGGTTTGAAGAAGTGTTGTTGGCACCCAGAAAGACATGCACAAAGATCGTGTACAATATACAACTTACAATACAAATCTAAAACCCACTTAGATCTAAGTTGCTATTTATTGAAACTCAAGGTGTTAACCACTACCATGTACAGGGCTTGAAAAGAGAAGGGAAGTTCAGCTGTGGTTTCTGACATCAGTATCAGTATCAATACAAAATTAAAAGCAACTATGTTTTTCTGCAACACTCCTTTTTTAATTGAAGCAATGGATAATGTTTCACTCTAAGAATAGAAATAATGCCAGTTTTACTTATCAGCCACAGTGGAAGGATCCAAGACAGTACGAAGAAAGGCAAATGGGAAGCAGGGCTTAAAATATTTTAGGAAGTTGAAACCCTTGTTAAAGAAGTTACCATCTCTGGCTTCCTAATTTGAATAGAAACCTTAACTAGTTACTCAGAATTTTTTTTTACTCCATCTAAGTTAGAGGGAGCAACACTAAGTGCATCTGTGTTTACCTGCTGCTGAATATCTGGATGGCAATGGTGATTATTAGGATGTGTTATGGTAGGTCAGGTTCCACCCTTCAATTTCAGATTGTACAGATTGTACAGACTGTAGAATTCAGTGTAGTATGCTTGGTGTAATAGAAATTGTCATGCTTGATTCTCCTGATAAGACTGTAAATTGACTCAAAAAAATAAAAAGTGCCCTCCTGAATGGGTGCAACCTTGCTGATGCTTTTCAGTTTTGCTCAATAATTGTGCAGATCCAGGTTACAGCTGCTGACTATTACTGACTTGAAGATTCAGTGAAGTCTGAAATACTTCAAAGAGTGAATCTCTCTGGCATTACTTAGTTGGTTGCAAGCATTTTAATTTCTGAATTTTTCCCACTCAAATCCCAACCCAGAGTGCACTAATCCAAGTAGCCAGGAGAGTGCAAAGGAAGCCCCAGGAGTGAGGGGAAGGTAGCAAATCACGTGCAGCATGTCTCCATATGAGGTGTATCTTTAACTGGAGAAACTCTGTGCCTTCATCCCCAACAACCTCTCAGTGAAGGATGAGCATGGTACTTCATGCACAAATTTTGGTGGCTGATCAGCTGAGGCCATTGTCCAGTGAAATATATTTTCAGGATTGCTACTGCCATACAAGTATGTTCTTAGCTCATGCTCCACAACCTTATTTGTTTTGTACTCCACAGAATGCTGAAGTAGTATTTATGGTCTTAAAACATTCCCAAGCCGACTAAACAAAGTATGACTTTCTTAAGCAGGAAGAGTTCAATTGACAAAAAATTTTTCTGAGTGACAGAAGTGTTAGTTACAGTAGTCAAGAAATTCTTTTTATTTCAGAAACACCATTTTTCCTCTAATGCACAGTATAAGGTCAAATAGTTTACAAAGTGGGGCTTCAGTGGTGCTTTGTTTGCTGAAGAGAATAATTTATGTATCCACGAGTTTCTTTAAAATGTTAAATTTAATTTTTCCTGAAGTGAGTTTGCATAAATGACTAGCCAAGAATGTCTTCCTTGGCCAACTTCATCTCTGTTCCCTTTTGGCACAGCTCAGACGAAGTAACTGTGAGGTTGGGCAAGAGATAGGCCTTGTGAATTTGGGATTTAATGAACATGAGAAATATAAAGCAGACAATTTTGGCAGATTTCATTGTAACACTTGAAAATGTTTGTTTTTTCTCATATCAAGGCTGCAGAAAGGGTAGAAGTGTTTGGTGAATTTGTCTTGTGCTAGAATTACACTTTCTATTTATATAATCAATGTTAGGTCAGTTGTTTATAGCAGAATTAATGGCCTTGTTTATACAGTCTTCTGCTTTTATACATGTTATTCTTCTCTCCTTCCATTTTCAGGTTAGGGTTTGGTTTTGGTTTTCTTCATAATACACAATTGAAACAAAATGTGTTGAGCATGTGTGTGTTATTCCAGACTTTATTAGAATTCACTACTTGTATGAAATACAACAATATGTGGATGCACTTATGTAAACTATGGTCAGAGGGGTTTTTTGTCTTGGAGTTTTTTCTTTCTTCTCTTCTCATCATCATAACTTTCTCTTCTGCCAAGACGTTTCTGGCAGTTTTTAAAAGGTTTGCCATTAAAAATGTTATAGACCAAATGGTTTTTAGAAACTTTATTGAGGGCACTACTTAAACAAAGGAAGAGTTGGCCCTGAACCCCTTTCAGCAGAACTTTGTACTGGAAAGTGTTTATATCTGGAAGGGAATAAGCAAAGACAACAAAACGGTAGGAATGATGCCCATTGCTGTTTTTAAAAGGAATTAGAAAATCCCTTGTTAAACAAGTATTTTTTGCTCCTGTTCTTGTGTCACCTCAAATGTATAGAAGATGTACCAGAGGCAGGACTCCTGCTTCCTCTCCTTCTCCCTCCCACTCTTACTTTTTTTTTTTCTTAAGTCTTTTTTTTCCTTTTTTTTTTCAAATTTAAAGTATATATGTATTTATACCATTCATCACATGATCGGGCACATCTAGACTATAGCCCTGGAGGTTTTCAAGATGAGACTGGATGTGGCACTTAGTGCCATGGTCCAGTAACCACGGTAGGGTTGGACTCAATGACCTTTGAGGTCTTTTCCAACCAGGTTGATTCTATGAGTCTATGATAACATGATTACAACAGCACATACTTGAAGGACTTAATCCCTAACACTGATGATAACATAGCAGAAAATTACTGACTCTTAAACTGTTGATAAGGCTGTGAGTGCTCCAGAAGAATTGAAAAATTTTATTTCTGGTTTATCTTTCCCATAAAACCCCTCTGAACTTGCTAATATTTACCAGCAAGAGTATTATTTTAAAAGAAGAATGCAATGAATATGATGGCTGTGACTTTTTTTTTTTTTCACTTCCAGAGCAAGAATTTACTCTTTGAGAAGATCAATGGTGGTCCAAAAAGAAGAAAGAGGGTAACTGCTGGAATACTTTATAGCCCCTGCATAATCTAGAGAGCTAATAAGAATTAAAATCATATTGCTGAAATGAAGAGTTAGTCTAATGCATCTGTATTATACCTTAGATAATGTGCAAACTCATGGAATCTCTGTGGTAAAACTCCTACAGGTGGCTTCAGGACTGTACACAAGATTTATTTCTCTAAATACTTGCAGAAGATGCATTTTATGTAGAACATCATTTTTAAAGCCTCATTTTATCTGTGTTTTTAAATTGATCCTATTTTCATAAAACCATTTAAAATTGTCTCTAAAACAGAATTTAAAAGCTCCCTACTATAAATATTATTAAATTTAACTACCACTATCTATACATGTGAACATGTTTTTGGGCGTAAATGACAGCAGAGGTGGTTCTTTAGCTAATTTACCTCAGCTGAAACTCTGTGTCCCACTTATTTGAAAGACAAAGATGAATGGGTTCTCATCATTCTGCTCCTGAAACAAGGAAGGCAATCCACACATTACAGAGAACACCTTGCTACCGTCCCTCCCTGTTTTTTTGGTAGTGTCAGTCTTTCTTTTATTAAAAAAACACAACCAAACAAATCACTTTCAGGCAGAGTCGAAGTCCTTAGCTTTGCTGCTAGTGTATATTTTTTACCAAAAAGAAAAGATCTAGCTTTCTGCCAGAAAGTAACTTTTCAAAATCTGACAGCACAATTTATATTGCAAAAAAAAAAGTAAATTTATTTTAAAGTAACAAGCATAAGCGAAGATTATTTAACTTTTAAACTGTAAGTCTTTGCTAGAAAGGGAGAATACAGGTTGATTTCTTACACTTCACACATCATTGGTAATCAACACCATTGAACCAGAAGTTAATGATCTCTCTTAAGCTTGGTATCTGCCTCTTGATTACATTTGATTGAGTTTGTTGGTCAAAAAGCAAAAATGGTAGGCACCTGATTTTAGTTTTTGAGTAAGCAGAATTTACTCTGGAAATAGTTCCATGGAATATTTATTAATAGCTAGAACAGCATGTTAAAGTAGGATTAATGCAATATATAAATGATTGTAAAAAAAAAAAAGAAAAAAAAAGAACATTTTCTGCCTGCGAGCTGACTGATGTAATTGGATACAAAAGGAGTAAGAGCTGAAGAGACATTACAGCTACATGGCCAGGGGTAGCCCAGAATTTTGAAGGTGAAGCCACAGTTTCTTGCCCTGCAGCAGATTTATTTTCCTAGCACAGGCATATCACTAAATGGCAAATTCAGGTAAATTTAGAGCAATATTGTAACTATTACTAATGCTTTAATGCTTAATACAGAATTTTCACTTTATCAGCAGAAGGATAACCTAGAGCTGGCACCAGCAGAGTATAGTTTTCCAGAAACCAAAAAGTCCACTGGATTCCCCTCCTGCCTTCTGTGCTCCCTGCCACTCATGCTCTTCTGCACAGAGTTTCAGGATCTGGCAACAGATCAGTCTGAATGTCCCCACTGTAGCTTAAAACAAGTCCTATGTAATCATGTACATGGTAACTGTTGTGTCTTCACAATACTATAGTGTAACAGGCACTACTAGAGTCTAGGAAAGTACATATTCTAAGTTTGGGGTTTTTTGCAACATATGCAGAGCAAGAAAAGGAAGCCTATACTGATGTCTAATTTTAATTAGCAGTTCTCCCTTTTTAAAATTTCTGTGCATGAGCATAGCCCTGTCCAGAATGTAATATCCTGAAGTGTCAGGAGTGCTTCTGTAATCACTGAGTCATGTTGCAATGGGCTCAGAGCTGTGCACGAATGTGCTCAGGAACTTGCATTACTTTGAATTCTGCACAGCTGCATAGGATTAAACATTTTTTAGTCAAATTTAGCCAAAATGTTTGCATTATGTTTTGCCAGTTCAGAAGGATTCAAATTTTTACGTAGTCAAATTCTCTTCTACTTTATTTCAAAAAGTAGCAAGCACGTACCATCGAAAAAGAAAAAGACCAATTAATCTTCCTAAGAAACTTCAAATAATTCCTAGAAGTTTATGCAACAGTCAAATTTCACTAAATTAACATTAAACAGAACTTCTTTAAACAAACACAAAAAAATCATTTACATGTGTTGTATTTCTAACAATTTAAAGCATTCAATTAGAGTTAGTTTATTTTCAAAGTTTTTTCCACATTAATTTCTGATTCTTAGTATTTTTGTTTTCACTTGTGGCAGGCAAAACACTAAAATCCCAATGGAAGTAAGCAAAAGGGCTCCTCTGTGCTATGATTAAGTATTAATGATAGAATCCACAAATCTGGAAAAACCCAAGGACTTAAACTTGAAGACAGACAAAAGACCAAATCTTTCCCAGAGATTCAACAAATACTTGGGATAGATTTTTTAATTCCTAAGTTTGGTGAAAGATTCACAGAAATATCTCAAGAAAAGTAATTTCTGTGACACAGGCAGCCTGAAAAGGATCAGGAGATACTGGAAAATTTGCATTCATCCAAAGTTTGTCCTTAAGCATACAATTGTTATTGGCATCAAAAACCAGCATACTAGAATTTGTCTGTATCTGTGAAGGAGAAAGTAGATACTTGAGTTTTATTTACACTGACACTGTAAGGGGCCAGACAGCGGGTGTAAATAATATGCAATACTGAAGCTCCACTGAGCTTCTTGCTACACACAAATACAGTAAATACATTTTATTCCACTGATATAGACACAATTCAAGCACAGGCTTTCTACCTTAATCCATCTATGATCTTCAGACAGTTTTGAGACAGGTTCTGTTCATCTTCAGCCACACACTGTGCTGCTTGCATAGTGCAAAACGAAGTTAAACCCTCTCCAGGAATCTTCTTTCCAGCATTCCCTTGTTCTGGCAGTGGTATGAAAGCCATTTTCTATGCCAAAACCTTGCTTGGCTCTGCTTCTGTGCCAGCAGTTTTTTATCTCAGCATCAAGAGAGAAAGCAAGGAGGGGTTTCCTGGAGAGGAGACAGGCTGAAGAAGAGACTTTGGTCAAAATGGTATTGTGATTCTAACTTGTCTCCCAGCACAATGTCCATCAGAGACCAGTGATTTAAGCTAAAGCTTACCCATACACTTCTCTAACAAGTTCTGTCCTGGCTCAAGAATTAGGGAGTTAGATCTGCTGCTGCTTCTGTGCTGAGCTGAGGAAAGGAGTGGAGCAAAAGGGCAGTGTTTAATTCAGACTGTCCCATATTCTTGCTAGTCCTCCTTCATTTGTATTCCTTTTAGTGGACTGAATTAAATTCTTGCACAAAAAATATATTAGAAAATGAAACATTGATTGACTTTTAGATTTAATTCCTGGAAGCAATTTTTTTCTGGTCTGCAAGTATTTGACAGACAAGAAATATATAAATACATTCACTGATTCTAATTACCTTTTATATGTTTCCCTGTTTCTAATAAGTTTACATAATTTTAAACTTTTTCAGAGTGTGAACCCGTACCTGCAAGGACAGCGACTGGATAATGTTGTAGCAAAGAAGTCTGTTCCACAATTTTCAGATGAAGACAAAGGTCCTGAATAAGTACAATAAAAATGAAAGATAAACTCATCCCATCCTCTGCTAGTTCGTAATATTGCTTATATATAGTCATCTATTAAAATCCTTGTGAATGGCAGCATGTTTGTTATTTATATAATTGTAGATGAAAAACAGCTGTATTTATAACAGTATGTTCTCCTAGATAGCAAAAATATGGTTCTGCTTTTTGTTAAGTTATGGTAAAAGGACATTTCTGTTGTTTTTATTTTAGTCATGGAGCAAACTTTAAAAATGTTAGTCATTTTAATAGCTAACGTGAGGTAAATGGTCTTAATGAGCAGCTTGTAAATAGGAAGATGAAAAAAAGTGCCCAGTCTGACTCCAGCATTTAATCTTAAATGTTACTATGTTTGACACATGAAAATTATAGTTTTATGTTTTGTTCACAAATATTGTTACTTAGCAAAGACAAAGTATTTATTTTACCCAGAGAATTTTGGCTTTTGGTCCACTTTAATAAACATTTAAGCAATCTACAAGGTTTGCAAAGTGACATTTTCCAAAATATTTCAGAGGCTCGTTTGTCTCTGTTATTGCTGTGCAAATTTAAAAATTAAAGAACTGCGTTTTGACTCTATTCACTGGAACATTTTTCTGTTAGTTTTAATCATCCCGTGCCCACAACTTTCCTGAACACTTGCACATATTTCTTCCTTATCAATGGAACTGTTATGTAGAAATTAACCTCCCCTGCTGTTCTTTGTCTTAGTAACAGTGGCATTTGTGCATTATAGCATTCTTAAATTATGTGTCCTGAGGATATTATAAGTGAAGATGGAGACATTTGTCTGTGTTAATAAGGTTGTGTCAACAACCTCTGAATCTAAATTCAGGATATGAAGGTCATTACAGTTGATCTTCTGAAAAACTATGCTACTCTAATATCACTGGAAGCTATTACTGCTCTTGACGTTGTTCCGGGAAGCTTGAATTGCCTTTTTGCCCTTAGGGGATTGAACAACTTTATATTCCAGAGTTCTCCCTTTCTGAAAGATGAGAATATAAAATTACCTGAAATTTCTTATTTTCAGAACACATCTGAATACTTCAATTTGCGTGCATGGAGCACTGGAATTACGGAAAACAGCATCAATTTACAGCTTTGAACTTCAAATATGTGGAAAAATAATGTAGTTTCCTTTCCCATCCTACAGAAAGACAGTAAAATAATGACCCCTTAGGAAAAAAAAAAAAAAGGAGATAAGAAAGTAAAGGTCCTAGCTACATAAGGTTAAAGTTAACAGGCTGCACAAATATGACTGTCAATGGCATTTGCTTTTTTTGTCCCACCACTTAGTAATTTGTAATAAATTATATATGTAGACAGTCAGTCTTCTCATGTCATTTATGGGTAGACTGCAAAATTCTGTAACATTTTAGGATGAACTATCATGTCTTTCATCACATTTCCTTTTTTAAAAAACATCTAGAATAGGGAAACTAAATAGTATGTAATGCAGTGGGGTTTATACTCACAGGTGACACAAAATTGAGGAATTTCTATGAATCACAGACCTCGCTCAACTTCCAGTGGTGGCAACAGGATGGGTGCAATCCAGCTGTTCATGTGACAGAACTTTAATTCTCTTCTTCTAGCTGCTCTTTTTATCAGCACTCCTGCTTAGTCTTCACACACGTATTGAGAGCTGCAGAGTTACAAAGGTTGTCTCCAAAACCAGCAAAAAGTATATATATATATCATGGCATGAATCTGACGTCAGAATCCACTGACACCATGACCCAGAGTGTGTGAAATAGTCATTCCTTCCATCTAACCCTGCAGCCAGCCACTGGTGTGGCCACAAGGCTTCAGGTGGCTGGAGGCTAGATTGCCATTCTTAAGAAACTGCATTTCTTCAGATACTCAACTGTTTCATCAATACTGCTAAAGTAATCTGAGCTACATTCTGTTCTATTAGCTCCAGTAAAATCTATTTTAGTCACAAAATTGAAGCAACCATGATGGCAATTTATTTCATCTTTTAAGCTCTTAGTAAGGACCAGCACATAATAAAAGGAGGTGTGTACAGTAAATCAGAGGCTGAAAAAGGGAGGGGCAAAGAAACATTGCTTGCTTAATAGCTTCAGTAATCCCACATCTAATCTCTTGTAGCACTTTAGGTCACTACAACCCTATGCAGCACTCAAAACTGCTCAGAATACAGATCCCTGGGGGGTGCCTGTGACCTGGGTGGGGCCAGAGGAACTGCTCTCCTGTGTATGATAGATCTGCACAGAGCAAGCAAATGACAAGCATCACAATTCAGAGATAGTTTTGTCTTTAAATGCAAACAAAACAATCCCACCCTTTACACTGCACAATACAATCATGTGTTTTACAGGAACAGTCTGCTGGAAGAAGTCAAATGCATGGCAGTGGGCAGCTGTCTGCTGAGTCCATCAGGCAGCTTGAGTGTTTCACCAGGAAGACTCAACAGCACTACTGTGAGATTTTAATAAATACCATGATAATGAGAGTCATTAGTCTAATTTCAGTTTCATAGTAGAGTTGTCTTTCAGTACTGGGATCGGTAGATCCACATTAATTTTTAAAACAAACAAAAAACCAAAAAACCCCAAAAAAACCCAAGCAAAAAACTTTGTCCCTCCTACTGTTCCAACAACTGTCCAAACATGTATATGTAGTTTTTTATAAGGAATCATCACAGTGACGATCTTTTGTAATCAAGGAACAAAGATACCAACTATGCCCCTATCTAAGAGCTCTCTTCATCAAACCAGTATTTACAGGAATGTAAATAGCTGCACAGCTCTTGCAGGTGTAATCTCTCTTTTACATTTATGATGCATGTGAATTAAGGAGCATGTGTATTGATACTGTTATTTAGAATTTTCATGAAATTAAAACCTTTTTAGAGTATTTTAAAATTTGCAAGTGTGTTAATTAATTACCTCTAACATATCTGAAATACAATGTGCTTGAAAGAAGCCATACAAAATAAAGTGTATCACCATGCAACATTGGTTTTGTCTAGTAAAGAAATATTTATGACCCTAGGCTAAAATCAGCATTGTGTAACTGACATAGAACTTTCTCTCGGGGTGCATGCATGTATGTACACACACACACACAGACATACCCTTTTTAAAAGATAGTCTGATAAACTCAGTATTAGAGAGTATAAAGATGTTAACCCACAGAATAAAGTAAAATAAAAATGGTTAGTGAATTATTAAGGAGGGGAAATAGTGATATGCTGCTTATTATTGGCACATTTGCATTCACCTAACTAAACCATGATGCTAATCTATTCAGCAACTCACAAGTGATCCAAAAAAACTTGGAACTTGTTCTGGGAATCAGGAGTCAGAGTCCTGAGAGACACTTACAGGATTGCAAGTAATGCTGATCTGAAGCCTATCTTACCAAAATACAGTGAAGCTATCTTCATCTGTTAAACTGAGGAAGGGCACAAGCAGAGTGTTACTTTGTCCACAACACTTTGTGACTTTGTGAGTGTCCACAACAAAGTAACACTCAAGCCCCTTTGTTTCCAAGTGTGAGTAGTTGGGGATGAAGACAAGTGATTTTTTGACAATGAAGAGACTTGAGTCCATATCCTCAAATCAGGACTCCAACAAGTTGCTCTGTGGAATTGTTGAAGAGGCTTTGTTTCCATTTTCATGCTGTACAAAAAATAATTTTTGCACATTTAAATTTGTTGGGAAAAGCCCATAACAACACCAACCCAGAAGAAACTTGGAATCCTTTTTGTAAAAACAAACATTTGCCAGCCTTTTTTTTCTGGCAAGCTCACTAAACCAACCCACACCTCATTTGTAACGCTGTAATGCTTGAAATGTGAATTAATTTTTATGCAATTCTTTTTTTCCACACAAATCTGGAATGTCTGGATCTTTAGGACAAAGAGTTCAAAGATAACTTTTGAGTCAAAGTGACACACTCAGATTTATGGAGGGAGAAGGTAGGAAAATTCAGAAGATGTTACCACAACCCCACAAAAATTTAAAATGTCCAAGGAAAGTACCGTTTCACATGACACAGGGAAGATCAGTCTGTTCACTATATTATTAGCTACGTTTGCTGTAAGTAAGATTTAAGATATCTCTCTATTCAT
>NW_008678125.1:2130-12293 GCF_000695815.1 Acanthisitta chloris | reverse complement strand
GAGAGGACATTATGTCCAATATTGAGACAACAGAATACAAGGTTTCAGGCTAATGGAATTGATAATTAGATTGCATTATATTTCCACCATTCTTGGTACAAATAGGATGGATATGCCTTAAAGACAGCAACAAAACCCAGCAGAATATATCGACTCCATTGCCACGTGGATACATACGCATACACTTAAAAATTCAGTTTTGTTTGAAGTCATGCAATTACCTTCAACACTCTTAACACTGTGTCCCTTAAAAGGTCTGCCTGTGGTGTCTAGTGTCTAAGGTACCTTCAAACCATGAGCAAAGACAATGAGTTACCTTAAAGGGATGAAATGTCACTGAAAATGACCTGCTTACACACAAATAAATAAAGGCTAAAAGGAAATGTAGGCAAAGGAAGTGGAACTGTCATCATGAAGGACCCCAATGTGGCTGACTAGCATAGGATTGAGTCCTAAGCCAAGATTTCCAAATGAAAGGGTTGAATGAGCCATTTTCCAGGTATACTTATGGTCCAGGTCTACCACACTCAAGCCTTTTGCTGTAAGGTGAAGAATAGCATTGAAATCCAGTTCATCATCCTGACTTACCGTAAGAAGGAAGTATGTGGTTTCAGTTCTCATGCTTGCTTTATTTATAGTGCTAAATACTTTGCTGTGATACATGAATCCTGATGGTTGGAAGAGCCTCTAGCAGTAACCAACATTAAATATGAGTGTCATGGCAGTAGTGCTACCAGTTGGAACTAAAAGAGCTTAAAAAAACTCCTGTTTGACTAACAAGGTCTGTATTTTTATGTGGGGCAGACGTAGAGAAGGTAAGAATTGAGAATGGCTTCAGACTTTAAAGACTAGGCAGAGCTGAATCACCTCTTTTTATTCTTTCCTGTAGTTCCTGTTACCAAAACACATGTAATCCAGCTCCTAAGGCAGTGGATGGCTGTCTTTTACATTTAATCACTGTGTCTCTTCATCTTACTCTGCTATCTAAGAAAAACAGTGGCAGAAGTCAGTGGCTAACTTTCAGTGTAAACTAGGTGAGGCAAAGGAGAAAGCACAGGGGAAAATAATATGCTATTTCCTAATAGTCTCAAACTCTCCCTCATTCCCTAACCAGTGTCATTCATTTACAGACCATTAAATAGATGAACACTGGTATTTTATTCCAGATCTTTGTTCTGAAACCTACCACCATATGAAAATGTTACTTTCCTGGGAGCCACCAAAGATCTCCATTACAGATGATAGGGGTTTTTAGGTCTGGGCATACTTGTTAGATCATAGAAGGCACATATGGCTTTGATGCTGAATTCAATCTCAGCCTCTCTTAATAGTTCTTTATTCTGAGAAACAAAAAAACCCAAACCCTAGCAGTTCTTCAGTGAAATATCTACATTCTAATGCCCTGAACTTCTCTAAAAGTGTCTGAAATTCAAGTGGGATAGCTCCTAAGGGGAAATGAGGTCCTGATTCCTCACCCAAAGAGAGAACACCTTTCTACATTGGGAAATAAAACACCACACTGTGACATTTCATATTTCTAAGTGGACAAAACAGACTCATAAAAGAACAAGCTAGGTCATCCAGAGAGGCATTCATAATTCAGTATTGGTTGATTTTTCCCTTTCTTTTAACAACACTGCAATTGAGTGACTAACTCAATTGCAAAACTTTGATTCCAATGAGTAGTGCAATGGCTGTAAGATTTATGGGCTTGAAAGCTGTGTTACTGCAACTGAAATCAGAAACCTATTTTTAATGCTGCATAAACCATTGATCAAATTAAGAAATAGTCATAACTGATTTAAGTAAGTTCTTTAAAAGTCATTCTTGTAACAGATAAGCATGGCTGTCAGAGTTTGTGCACAGACCCTGGATGTTGGTTAAAAAAGCAGAAAAGTATGCCCTGCTTCTGATTCCTTCCAGCTTTCTCCTGCTAGCCTCACAGTGTCTCCAGCTTGGCTGCAGCCTTTCTGATGGTTACTGGTCTGAAGTTATGGTGCTTTTTAAGTCTTGAAAGACTTCCTTCCAGGGACTGTCATGAGTGCAAAGTTACCCAGCATGCAAGCATTATGTACCACAATAATAAAATTGTCTTCCTGTTTAAAATACACTAATTACTTTCTTCTTTAGTAGTTGAGGCTATATTCTATTTTCTAACCATATTTGCTATTTTCTGATGTGTTTTAACATTTTCAGCAGCATCCTATAACCCTTTACCAGGACTGGAATAATTCACAAACAAGACCTTCACAGACCTCCCCTAAAATATCAGTCACTTGTTAAAAACACTTTGTATCTATTTTGTTGTGTATCTGGTGGTTCTTGATGTGGAGGTTTACAGAACTGGGAATTGTTTCCAATTAAAAGACGGATGAACAGTTGCAAAGAGGTTGAGAGCCAGCACCACTAGTGGCTTCAGTACTCATAGCTGCTTGAGTGCAGTGCAAACACCAAAGTCCAAGCACATGCTCCTCAGACCCTGCCTCCCTTTCCTGATTCCTTAGGCAGCTAAAGGCTATACACAGCTATGTTTTTTTGTAATCATGTACCCCAGGTACCTGAACCTCTATGCATGCCTAGGACTGTTTGAAACTTGGTGACCATAGCTCTACATGTACCTCAGTCCTAACGCCAGCCTGAACCCACAAACTTGGCAATTTCTCCCATATATTCCCTGGGGGAACCAGCCTGGCAAGGACCCACCTCACACGTGTCCATAGGATCAGGCATACCACAGCAGAAGTAGACAGTTTTATGTAAAAAGAAATGGTATTTGGAAGACATATAGCAAAAGAATCAAAGCCCCAATGGCACCTGAGAAGGGGATCAAGAATGAACATAAATTTGTCATCTAGTGATTCATAGGGCAGGCTGAACACAAGGAAGGACAGGGTAACACTTAGGCTCTAGCTGTTCCTCAAGGATTGTTTGGGTAGGCAGGCAGACACTGGATAAAAATACAGAAGTGGTCTGAGAGCATGGCAAAACCAAGCAAACCACCCACCCCCATCCTCCCCAGTAGGTGGCTGATTTTGGCTCCCTGTCTTGACTTGGTTGTTTCCTCAATTGTTGAACAGCCTCAGCAGGGGAGGTACAGAGCCCTCTCATACAAACAGGCTCCAGCCTCATGGTTAAGAGGGTGCACCTCTTGAGGTGTGTGTTTGAATGCCTTCAGTGTCCAGACAGAAACCACAACCTTTTCTTTTCTGATTCCTGAAACAGCACCAGCCTTCTTTCACTCACCTTCAATGTACTGGGTTTTTTTCAGGAAAGTTAGATGCATTTAGCTGCTAGCCAAATTATTGGAAGAATGTTACATTTAGCACGACTTGGAAACTAGCAAGAATTCATTTGTTTGACTGTGCATTCTTTGTTCTAGTAACTTTGAAAATATCTTTAGATCATTTTGCATCTGTTGAAAAGGAAGCACTTTAAAATCCTGCTTCCTTACTCACTCCTAGCATTCCAGTGACAAACTTAGCTTGGAAACATTGCCATGTAATGGGACTTGCTGACCAAGAGCTTGAGTGATCCTAAGGGACCCTGTTAGTATTACTAACAGGACATCTCCTTATAGCAAGATGTCTCTTATTATAAGTATTGTCAGCACTGAAGCTAAGAAGGAAGCACTTTAAAATCCTGCTTCCTTACTCACTCCTAGCATTCCAGTGACAAACTTAGCTTGGAAACATTGCCATGTAATGGGACTTGCTGACCAAGAGCTTGAGTGATCCTAAGGGACCCTGTTAGTATTACTAACAGGACATCTCCTTATAGCAAGATGTCTCTTATTATAAGTATTGTCAGCACTGAAGCTAAGATACAGTCTGTCTCCAGCAGGAATATAATTATCTTCAAGGTGGTCTCAGGTGGAATTCTCCCTATTAAAGGGCCAAATAATGATGGGATTTTCAAAGCTTTTCCATAAGCTTGTGGCAGCATACTCCAAGAGGGATCTGGACAAACAATTTGATTGGAAAAACTAAAGCATAAAAGTACTTGGTCTTACAAAGTATTTCTGTAAGTCAGAAACAAAGATGTCACATTTGATTATGGTTGTTTTTGTTCTACCTGGGAAGGGGATTTTGTTACACCTGACTGTGGTAGTCACTTCCCCACTAATGTGCAGAGGCTTTCTAAACAAATCATCCCATCTCCACTGGATAAAAAAGTACTTTCTGCTTCCAGATAGCTTGTGCCCTCACCTGGATTTGTCTCAACTAATTACACCAAGATAGAAACCACTGTACTTTTCTCTCGTATGTTTTTACATCGTGATAGCTTTCTCAGTCTAAAAACTTCAGCCTACAGGAAAGGCATAGCCAAAAGAACTCAAACTCTGAATCCAAAAATTTACAATATTGAAAAGGAGGGTTTCTATTTGCATTACAATGCAGGAGATTATTCTCTTTGTTTCTGTTCTCTCTTTTATCAGATCAGAAGAACAAGAAATGGCTACAATGATTTCTTTTTTTCTTTTTTCTTAAAGTGTTTGATAGCTTTTGGTGATGTCAGCTCACAAGAATTCTTTTCCCTTAGTGTTCTGATATATTTTTATAAACAAAAAAATGGTATTTTTTTACTATGAATTCACATGTTCATTTTGAAACCCTGACAAGAAATAATACCTCCTTCACAAGGAATCTAGTTCCATCTGGTTGAGAACCAAAAAAGCACTGCCACGGTCTGGTCTGAAGTGTAATTGATTTGATCACTTGCAATGTAACTTCTTCGCTTACGTCTTTAGTGCATTAAAGACTTCCCAGGGAGGGGAAAGAAAACTGTTTATATTTCTCGACTTTTTAAAAGTGCATCCAAAAGTTCCAAGTGCTTGGTGCCTGATTAATTACAAACACCTAGAGTACTGCTCCCGAGCCTATTTACAGAATCTCTCCTAACATCAAGTGATTTTACACTTTTCCAGGCACTTTGAATCACATGTTATTTGTGAGGGGGAAAAAAAAAATCTTTCAATCAAACTGCCAATGAAAGAAGCTAGTGGAGAATTGCTGGGCACTGTGTTTAGCCCCAGAATGTAAGTGACAGCTCTTCCACGGCTCTGAACAGCTCTACAGAAAGGGAAGAGTGATGTCTGTTGTAGCTATGTTTGGAGAGTAAAGTAAAAGAATTGAAAAACACTAATTAGAATTCAAGATAATGTAAGAAAGGGAAAGATCAATGAATAAATATCCAAGTGCCCTTAGCCAAACAACCTAAATAGGATACTTTTGACAAGGAAACAGAAGAAGCAAAACAGAGCAGTTGCTGGAAATATCAAGACAAGAGATTTGGCTCTAGGCTCACATGTATAGTTTCCAAGAAGTGATTTTTTTGGCAATTTTTGAAAGAGTAAATTTTTGGTAACCATACAGATAAAAAAACCACAGACTATTTTTTTTATATTTTATTTTTCTTGTATTTTTAATTCTTAAGTTGGTAAAGTTTAGCATTCTAATAAGCACATCAACTAGAAAGTCCTTTAACAGGGGTAAGAGCTATATATAAACTATTTTTGGGTCTTTTAGAAAGGCTTGTCTGACTCAAGTCTCTTGGATTGTTGTGTGTGCTTCATTTTATGCACTCTGAATAGTCCCACTAAAAACAATATCAAGCATCTGGCAAGTCCCTGTAGGATTCAGGTCTGAATCTAAACTTAGCAAAAGAATGAAGTATGTGCACAAATCCACCTTTTTTTACCAAAGCACTTAACTATCTGTTTGCATTTATGTACACAGTTAAAATGCTATGTAAGTCAACTAGCAGATTTTTTAGATAACAGCAACGGGTTAAATACTTCTTTGTCTGCCTTTGGATTTTGTTTTGTCCATAACAGTGAAAACTTGGCTTCGTTACTGGAAATATGCTTTTTTTTTTTTAATTGGGGAGAATTACAGATGTTAAAAGTCCTTCTTCCTTATTGAAAGCTTTTAGAAATTTCAAAATGGATTCATTCAAGCATGTAGACACAAAGTGTCTAGCACACGCTCAGATGAAAGTTAAAAAAAACATGTTTTATCTTCTCAGCTTAAGTTGAACTCTCAACTTCTCTTATTAATTGCTTATTTCATGGAAAGTTTGGTACCCAGTCAGCTCTAAGGATTTAAGCCAAAATTATACTGTCTCCTTTGAAAACCTGTTCCTCACTGCTGCTTTAGAGGTGGTGAAATGAAGTCAAGAGAAAAATCTGTGTGAGTGAAACAAGGTAAAGGATGAAGGAGGGTGTACTTGTGTCTCTTACACCTCTTCTTCTTGACATAGGGACTATTTAAATAAAACAACAGCAGTGAGGAAGAGCTCTGTGTCTTCCCACCTGCATTAGTATTCACTCCAAGAAGTGGAATAACTGATGCTGCAGCAGTACAACTATTTAACAGAGTTCTTTCCTTCCTGTAACACAGCAAATGTTTTTTGCAACACTGGATTTCAGGTGTAGCATGTAGACATTCTATATTAAGTAAGTTAATATCTCAGGCAGAAAAAAGGGCTTCATCTCTTTCATTCCTGCAAAGCTACTTATTTTATCTAGTATTCTGTTTTTACACAAATATTGCCAGGAAAAGCAAAAAGACCAGATAATATTTCAATTTTGAGAGTGCAATGGGCTTAAAAGAAATAAACAGCTCACAAAAAACTAAACTAAAAGAAAAGCCTTGCAAATCTTCTTACATAACGAAATAGCTCTTCTGCCTCTCACTGTTTTTCTGCATCACTACAGACCTAAGCAGCAGAGTCAGGGAAAAAAGCCTAGACTTGTTGACTTCCTGCTATCCACCTGCTAGACTGACATTGTGTGCTCTATAGGTGTTGCACGGAAGCCCCTACAGGTAACATCCTGAGATATAGGTGGTCACACAATGACAAATTGCCTTTCATCACAGCAATAAATGAGTAAAAGGGACTATTTTGCCAGAACTGTGTATGAGATATCTATACACGTCTTAAAAGTGTGTCTAAGATGTTGGGATGCAGTGAGGTGTGAGAAGGGAGTTTTGCAGCACAACTGGAAAGTGTATTTCATAGCTGTCACATCCGTGGAGTAAAATACGTATGTAAATTACACACTGACCTCCTTAAATGCCTCTTTTCACAATTCCCAGTTACAACTTCAGACTGTAAAGTGTTCTTGTGCTCATACAGACTCAGTTGGCTTAGCTGAGTCACTTCTTGTATCATGTAGCTCCAGAGGTGCCCTGAAAGCAAAGTGTCTCAGCAAACACCTCCTACAGCTTCAGGAGACAGAACAAAAAGAAAAGCAAATGCATGAGGACAGAGGAATTTTTCATGGGTATTTTATGGCTTTCATTTTCTCAGCAAACCCTTTTACAGCCATCAAATACATTAAGATGCATCAAGAAAATGTGAAAAGAGTTATAAAAAGGTTAGCTTGATGAATGATATTTCCTCATTTGGCATGAAAGTTTATGTTTGTCCAGCAGTCAAACTTCATCTTACTAAAATAAGCTTTTCTAAATCACTTTTGAAAAATAGTCACATATGGATTGTATTATGTATGTAGGTGTTTTGAGGCCAGAAAACATATTTTTTGTTCTATGTCTGCAGCACATAGCAGAGTGGAATGCTGGTGGGTGACCATGGCCCCTAGGTGTGGAGATCATTACAAGCCCACAACGTGACTCTACACGCAACATAAGCCAAATAAGAAAGCTTTTCAAGCATGCGAGGACACCATACTTTTCAGAGCAGGATCCTAGATCTTTAAATTATTTAAATGCATAGTTTTTCTCTTGACTCCCTTACTCTTTTCATTTCCAATATTCTATTTCTGAAGACTGGCAAATTATTCCTAGATTAAGCAATATTTTGAAATTAAAAAAACACAAACAATAAACTTCATTTTAAAAAAGAAACAAAACACAAAACCCAGCCTCACAGTAGGTATTTTCCCATATTTAATTTTTTCTCATTCAGCTGATGGAAATCTATATATTAAAATGTTGATGTTCTGTCAACATAAATCTCAATACTGCTTTTTCAATAAGTACAATATTATCCAAATCTTACTTGTCAGTCTGTGTCAGACTCTAGACAGACATTATTTCTAAAACTCAAATAAGAGAAAAATTATAATTCTTTATTCAAACAGGATTTTGCTAAAATGAAGCACAGTCTTAAGCTTGATTTTCTAGTAGATTTTGTGAGAAATTTAACTCAATTCAGACTAACCTCAGACTTTTCTCATATTACTTTATTTGGGTTGATATGAAGTACAATGGTATTTAAAGGAGGGTTTTTTCATAAAATAATCTGCAATAGACTAAACAGTGAAACACCCAAACAAGAATCACAGGACTGATATGTTAACATAGTATCTTAGAACCAGAGGCCACAACATCTCCTTCCCTCATCTTTTGCGAGCTATTACTGTCTACCTACGTAGGTTTGAAATAAAAAGTAAAAACTCTTTTCCTTGTTGGTTTACCATAACGCTTTTTGTCCATTACTTTTGGATATATGTAAAATCCATAGGGAACTGCATTCTGTGAGTATAAATTCTTTTCCATGGCAAAACATGGAGCCTTCTTCTCATGTACAGCAAAAAAGCTCATACACATGCACAAGAATTTAACAGATCATTTTTATGCATGGCCCATTCAACACACCCTACATAGTATCTTGCTTATGCCCCAAGTTGTGAATCAATTCTGAGACACTGCTTGTCTTGCCCATCTAGTCAGGAAGATGGCAGTGTACATCACCAGAAGCTCAACCATACCCACAATGTAAAGATACCCCTCGTCTCTGAGGGAGAGAGAGTATGTCCCAGATAATTCATTTCTGAAACCAGACATCTCTGCAATGTACACATCTTTTGTCACACCAGATAGCAACTGTGCCCAACTTCATAGCCTCACACCTCCACTGGACAGCTTCAAATCTCTCCAGGATGGCAGGTGGCAAGCAGCAGACTGCAGTGAAAGTCAGTCCATGCTTCTAGCCTCATTACAAGCTCAGTCAGTAAAGTTACTGTTGTGTTGGTGAGACAAATCCTGCCTTAACATTTCACGCCCTTGTTATCACTGGTTTTTCATGAGCACCACTGGAATTTTAAAGGGCAAAAAGCACAGCAAAGCATCACTACCTCAGTATTAAAAAGAAGTTGAGGCACCCTGGTAGGTAGATATGTAGGTGCATGCATTCATATTTTCTCCTTTAAAATACATTAATAGAGTGGCTTAGCAATACTCTTGAATACTCTCCAACACAAAGGAAACATCTCAAGTGACTGCCATACAAAAAGCACTGAAAACAGAGTGTTTGTCATCAGCAGCTGAGCATTATGTACCTTACTGGGTTTTCTTCTCTAAATTAGTGCCAGATTCATAGCCGTGTAAACCAAGCTCCTTCCTCTCCTTAGCAATACAGTTCAAAATACCAATTAGAGAAGTTCAGATGTGCTCTGTCTCTGCTGGACAGCTTGCCTTACTTCTGACCTGGAGGAACACTGCTAGGAGTGAAGAGATACTGGCTTTCTAGGCATATTAGGGCCAGATTCTCAGCTGTCATAGATCAGTTACATCACCCTGAAGCCATTATAAACTATTCCAATTTGCTCAAGAAGAGGATCTCACCCCTTTGAGTCTTTGGCTTCTCTGCAAAGGCTTTTAAGAAGGCACCAACTGTCCTGGCAGTGAGGATATGCTGAGTAGTGCTCAAAGTTAGCAGTAGCAGACAGGAGCTGAGCCCAATGACATTTTTCTCTGCAAGAATTAAGTACAGTGCTTCTTTTAAGCTTAGTCAATTCTTACTGTTCCACCAAAACAAAGAAAAACTCACACAGTGAATACCACAAAGAAATGGGAGTGGAAATTTTAAAAAACAACAAAGCCCAACAAAACAATAGCAAGTGGGTAGTTGAAATCAGCCAGGTTCACAATACATACTGCTACCACACCATGACACTGACGTTCTTAATCTAATATCTACACCACAAAAATATGCAGATTCCCATAGGCTTCTTTTATACTAAATAATTGCACAGCATTTCCCCATCAGTATTCCAGCTCCGATTAGCAGCACTGGTGAGCATCAACAGTATTTCAAGTGTGGGTAAGGTGGGAGGAAGGGGAGTTATTTCCCTTAAGTACCAGGTGCTTTTTTAACCACTTTGGTTGGTATCTGACCAGCACAGCTGAACCTTTGGA
>NW_008678125.1:0-2102 GCF_000695815.1 Acanthisitta chloris | reverse complement strand
GCAGGAATTAATACAATCTGCCAAGCTGGAAGTTATCTGGATACCTGATGTTAAAAGAAAGAGCAGTGAGGAAAAAGACAACTTTTCCCCACCTCTCTTGATCACAAAAAATAAAAATAGACAGAAATGTTTCTTCTCTCATTACAAGTTTTTATGCTTGGTTGGGGTTTTGGGGGGGTTGGGTGTTTGGGGTTTTTTTTGTTTTGTTTGTTTGTTTTAATTTCCAGTTCAGGGAAGCTACAATTATTTACCTTGCTGGTACCCAAACGGTTTATTTTTCTGAATGAGCAGGAAGATGCTTGAAGGAATTAATTACACTTTCCAACCATCAAAGAAATCTGAACACATCTTGCTGGACCCATGATGCTAGTGCCTACTTGAAACACTCTGTGGATTAAACTGAGAGAAAGAAACCAGGTGAGAAAATACAGAGTGGGACATTCAGGTGCAAGAAATTAAGATGGAGACTGATGGGGAATACAACTTCTGCACCAAATGATGGTTCCTAAAGTGTTTCTTAGTTTGCTTTAAGTCAGAGTGAGATCTACTCCAGATCACCAGGTCTACCTAGATGCCTGAGTGCAGTAAGGCAGTAAGTGGAGATACCTGCTCTGCAATAGATGCATCTAGGAAAGTCAATGGCAGAGTGGCATGTAGACGACATCTCAGAAAAATACAGCAGAGGCGGCTTGCTTGCAGCAGTGCCTGGAAGTGCATGCAGTGTCAGCGCCATCACCGGGCACCAACGGGAGCTCAGAGCAACTTCAGAAAACACTACCTTCAGCACCAGTCAAATAGCTGGACCACGGTCCTGGGGAAGGGGCAGTGCAGAGCAGCTCCCCAGCCTGTCTCTAGGGCTAGTAATCAGAGTGAGAGACAGAGTACAGAAGAAAGGTAAATAGACTCCTTCCCTACATTTCAGTACAACTCTTAAGGAAAAAAATAAAGAAAAGGAGCATAGTCTGCCAGCAGAGGTGGGAATTGCAACTTCTTAGGATTCACAAAGGAAAGACCCCAACTAAATAAACACCTCTATTAATGTTACTAGCACTTTTAAGAGAAAAATAACAAAAAATCCTAAAAAATCCCTAGGCCCCTCCTATCCAGCTAGATGTTACTTGCTGTAGTTCTTTGCCAGTAATCCTTCCCCCATTAATTGCATTTGAATTTCAGCGGCTCCTGCACACCAACACATTTTCTCTCTCATGCTGCCACCTACCACTGCACTACCGCTGCTTGACTTGTGATTGAAGTGATTCTTTTTTAACAAGCTGTTGCAAAACGCATGTGTGAGTTACTGAAAGAGGCCTAATTCACTACCGTGCTAAGCACTCACCTATGTCACTGGCACCAAAGGGAGCCACGCTTTGGCCTTAGCAAAGTGCAAGCTACTGCTAAGTACTGCGAAAAGTCAGAAACCTGTCATCTTGCCTATCCCTGGCACCCCTAATGTAGCAGATCCTTTCATTTTAATTCGTCTTCCCCATCTGCAAAACCACGGACGATAACACTCTACCTGTGTCAGAAGGGTGCTGACTGCCAGGGCGGGTGTTGTTCACGGGCAGTCACTGGCGCCCGACAGCAAGGAGAGCACAGGAGCACAGCTCGTGGACCTGCAGCGCCCGGGCGCCCTGCAGGGCCCTTCTCTCTGCTGTGCTTCCTGCTGGGTGATGCCCACAGCTGGGAGCGGAACTGACAAACGCCTCCGTTTAATTAGCAACACCAAGGTCAGCCTGTGTTTCAGAGGCTGCTCGTACCCGTAATGACTCCTAGTAGCGTTGCATCCCTCCGTGGTAAAAAGCCCTCGGGAGATGAATGCTGGTGCTGGAGCGCCCCGGAGGACGGGCCGGCCGGCTGACACCAGGGAGGTGCAGAGTCCAGTACGGAGTTGTGGGGATCACTCGCCCTCCACGGCTCTACCCCTGGATGTCCCCAGCCCCGCGCGGGCTGCAGACTCTGGTTACGGTTCTGGCAGCCGCGGCGCGGAGAGGTGTCCCCGGTTACGGATGCGAAGGGCTCGGTCGGAAAAACGCTCAGCCCCCGCTGGTCTTTGCCTAATTCCGAGCGACCCCCGGGAGGCGTGGGGGCTGGCCCGGGCATCA
>NW_008678124.1:0-3804 GCF_000695815.1 Acanthisitta chloris | reverse complement strand
CCGGACCCGAGGTGGGGAGAGGGAAACGCAGGGTCTAAGCTGTGGCCACCGCTGTGGTCGTCATGTCTGGGAGCACCTCGGTGCTCAGCATCCCACTGCCCTCTGCTCCCCGGGAAGCTGCTGTGACACTCACCTGCGGGGCCACAGCAGACTGGGTCTGTCCCCTTCCCACCCCTCACACGCTGCCCCGGTGCCCCCCAGGCTCCCAGGTGCACCCCGTGCGGGATGACCCTAGTGCCTGGCACAGCATCAGGCCCCAGCCTGGATGGGGAGAGCAGGGAGTACCTGGGCACCAGGGCTGGAGGTTGCCCTGGGCACCCCCACAGTGGTGGGACCATGCTCAAGGCTCTCCTGACCACAGAAGGAGCTAATCGACACCGGTACCTCCTCCTGGTGCAGGCAGGACACTCCGCCTGTGCCTGCTGGAGAACCTTCCAGCAGCTCCTCTCCTGGCCCTGGCTACCTACCCCATTGAGAGCTCCCCATCCTGACGTGACCATCCCAGGGGTGGGTGGCGGGTACCACATCCATGCCTCCCTCTAACCTGCTGCTGGTGCCCCATCACAGACTTGAGCCCACCACCGCGATGTCTGAGACCACAAAACCCGCTGCTCCCGGCCAGGCTGCGGAGGAGAAGGAGAAGGCAGCTCCTGCACCAACTCCATCCCTCGACCCTGCTCCTGTCGCAAACAGCAAGGGCGAGGAGCCCTCCACAGAAGCCTTCAGGGTAAGCCCTGCGGCTCCCCACGCGCAGGGACACTCTCCGGGGCTGCAGGACAGTGGCAGCATCTCTGGGGCAGGAGGAAATCGTTCCAGGGGGATGGACTCCCTCCCAAAGCAAAGTCCCTCTTTGCTCTGTCCCTCTGCCAGCGGGCACAGGATTTGGGCAGCTGTTGCAGGAGAGACACTCTGGGGGTACCTTGGCTGGAATGGCTCGCTGGGGATCACAGGCTTTGGAAATGCTCTGCCCTGGGGTTGTGGCATCAGGGCTGGCTGCTGCCACCTGCTCCCTCTGGTGACCCTTCATGTGGGGGGATCCTGTGGTGCTCTGGGGGGTGGAGGAGACACTGTGGGTGACAGGGCTGGTGCTGAAATGTCACAGCGATGCCACGATAGTGTGCCACTGAGGCACTGGGGACAGGGGTGAGTGATGCGAAGGTTCCGGTGACACTGTGCCAGGCAGTGAAGGCCACGGCATGGACACAGCTCCTGGAGAATCAGTTCCTTCCCACCAACGTGGACACTGACAAATCCAGGGGCAGGATGAGGCCATCTTGGAGCAGGAACAGCTGTCAGGAGGGACCTTCCTGTGCTCAGCCCATGCTGGGATGGGGCTGCCCATGCACAGTGCCCAGCTTGGCTTGCCTGGGCAGTGGCACTGAAAAGCTGCAGGAAGGCTTGGAGCACCAGGGGGGATGTATGGCACAGGGAGCTTCTGCACACAGGGGCCATGCAGGGACACACAGCATCACCCTGCCCTCCCTGAGCACAACTGTCCCCATCTGACCCTTTTCCTGTTCCCCCAGATCGTTGTCTTCGACCAGGAGAACTTCCAGGGAAGGCAGATGGAGTTCACCGCTGAGTGCCTGAACCTGGGCGACCGCGGCTTCGACCGGGTGCGCAGTGTCATCGTCACCTCTGGACCGTAAGTGACCCCAGCCATGAAGGGGAATGTGTCCCTGGGGATGCCCATGGAGGTGGGGACACGGCCCTGGGGACGCCCCTGGGTGCAGTGTGACGTGCAGGGGCATTTCCCTGCAGCTTGAGCAGAGCCAGCACAGGAGCAGAGCATGGGATCCGGGTCTCCTTCGACAAGGGCAGGAGGACCAGGGTGGGTGGGAAGGTATGCCAGGGCCACCTGCAAAGTGAAGAGCACCAGAGGCAAAACCGAGGGCTGAGGAAAGGTGTCCATCAGATTGGCCACCTGGAGCTGTCCATGGACCACAAGGAACCTGAGGATTTTAGAGAAGCCAAGGTGAAATGAGGCAGGCGCCTTGGAGCAGGCTGGTGGCCAGGAGACAAGGCTGGAGCAGCAGGGGTGGGCAGGGACAGGCAGGGCAGGCAGGGACAGGCAGGGCAGGCAGGGACAGGCAGGCAGCCCCACACGCCTGCCTGCACCCAGGCAGCCAAGCAGTGACAATGGGGCCGGGCAGGTCTGAAAGCCGTGGGAACAGTTGACACAGGCAGGGACAAAAACGATCCCCAAAGCAGATAATAGATAGATGATCTCCATGTTGAAAGAGCATCCCACCATGCCATGCCAGGCTGGAAATGCTGTGTCTGGGAAGGGCTGTGGGGAGGATGCATGGGATATTAGCCCTGAGGGACAAGGATGGTGAACTGTGATCACCTTGAATGACACCATGGAGCACTGATGGCTTTTTTTATTAGGAACCCAGAATATGCAGCTCTCTCTGAAATGAGAGGGGGATGGAGCAGCCTGGAAGGAGCTCAGGTGTAATACCTGGGAAGCAGCACTAGATGCAGAAAGGGTGAAAGAAACTGGGAGAACAGAGAACTTGGGTGTCATTGGGGCCCTTGGAGGCATCTTGAGAGTTGCTTGTGAGAAGGAGCCAAAAAATGTACTTAGGGAACGACAAAAGCAAAATTAACCAAGCTGAGCCTTAGAAGTTAGCATGAGGCTGCACTGCCTGGGGCACCTGAACTCATCTCCTGTGAGCAGGAAAATACCTGTTGGCATCTGGAGGAAGAGCTCTGTTTTGCAGGGAAGCTGCAAATGCAGGGCTGTTGTGGTGCTGGGGGCTTCTGGAGCCCCAAGCCTGTGACATTCCCAGCACAGCAGCACCTCGTGGCACTGCTAAAGAGGTGACATTGCAGCTGAGCCAGCCCCGAGCACCCACACCCCAGCAGTGGGACCAATGCCAGCGCTGGCTGGCGCTGGTGCAGTGAGGCGTGCAAGCGTGCCAGGATTAGACAGCCCGGGCAGCCTGGGCTCAGCGGGGCAGGAGGGAAAACAGAGTCCTGAGATGACTCTGTGGTGCACAGCATGTGGGGATCATCAGCTGCCTGGGAGTCCTGCTGCTCCCCAGCTGAGGAAGGGGAGTGCTGTGAGTGCCGGTGCTGCGGCAGGTTTGGGCACACATGCCAGCGAGCTCCCAGTCAAAAGTCCACAGCTCTGCACAGACCACAGTGCCTGGGCTGGGGGAAAGATGGGTGAGCAGGAGGGAAGCTGCTGGGTGGTATCTGACCCACTGATTGTCCCACCCCTGTCCCCAGCTGGGTGGCCTATGAGCAGGCCAACATGCGTGGGGAGATGTTCATCCTGGAGAAGGGCGAGTACCCTCGCTGGGACACCTGGTCCAGCAGCTACCGGAGCGACTGCTTCATGTCCATGCGTCCCATCAAAATGGTGAGTGCTCGGGAGCAAGAAGCACCGGCTGGGCTGTGCCCAGAGCTGGGCTGTGCTGCTCAGTGCCTCGCTGCAGCAAGCTCTAGAGCTTCAGCCACACTGCCCAGCACCTTCCCTCTGTCTTCTCCAGGAGGCTGAGGACCACAAAATCTCCCTCTACGAGTCTGCTGACTTCAAGGGCAACAAGATGGAAATCCAGGAGGACGACGTGCCCAGCCTGTGGGCTTATGGCTTCTGCGACCGCGTGGGCAGCGTGCAGGTGCCCAGTGGAACGTAAGCCGGGCTGCAGCAGCAGCTGCTTCGTGCCAGGCTCCCTGTCCTCTCCTGCTCTGCCGCTGATCTGAGCACTCTCACGGGGCTCTCAGGCAGCCAGAAAGCCCCACGTGGCTGTTTTTGGGTGGTGTGGGCCATCACCCAGGGGTTTGGTCCCAGAG
>NW_008678123.1:0-1538 GCF_000695815.1 Acanthisitta chloris | reverse complement strand
CCTACTGCATTCACTTCTCCCTTCCCTTCTCCTTTCTTCTTTCCCTTTTCTCTTCTCCCTTTTCCCTTCCTTTTCCCTTCCCTTTTCTTTTCCCTTTCCTTTTCTTTTCCCTTTTCCTTTCCCTTTTCCTTTCCCTTTTCCCTTCCCTTTTCCCTTTCCCCTTCCCCTTCAGGTGCTCAGGGCAGTCCCCATGGACACCCCATGACCCTAACCCACCAGGACTGTGCCTGGGTGGGTTGGGGGTCCGGGCTGAGCTCTCAGTGCCCCCTGCCTGCTCCCCCAGGGCTGTGGGTGCTGAGCCCTCGCCGGCAGCAAACCTCTCGCGGGTACCAGGACTGTGCCAGGCACCTGGTGCTGCGTGGGGCAGCGGTGGACGCCGTGGTGGGGGGCAGAGCTCCCCTGCACGATAGCACAGCCACCCCCCAGCCCCACTGCACCCAGCTGCTGCTCACCTTCGGGGCGTCCTGAGCGCCGAGGGCTTGGCCCCCCTGCACCTCTGCACCCACCCGCGGAGCCTGAGGTATGGGGGGGCTGCTTGGAGCTGGGGTGGTCCCACCTGTGTGTCCTGCCCACTGCTGTCACGTCCCTCTTTTGCATGGGAAACTCCACCCTTGTCATGCATCCCTGCTCCCTGCATGGTGGGGCTCACCTGTGTGTCAGACTCCACCTGCTCAATCTGCATATCACCCTACCCACCTAATTTGCCCATCAAATTAGCAGGTCACACTCTACCCACCAGTCTGGGCTCTGCCCAAGAGATTTGCCTATCAGGCCACACCTATGCTCTATATATAACACGATGTGACTGTCCTCATCTGCATGTCAAACCCTGCCCAGCCACAAGCTCCTCCCACAGCATGCCCAGTCCCACCTGGGTGTCCCCAAAAGTGACAGGATAGGGTGTCCCATGAGTGTCAGGGCTCTCCAGGTGTGCCAGAGGTGTCAGGGTTCTCCAGGTTGTCCTGGGGATGTCCCTGAGGGTGTCCCATGGGTGACAGGAGCCTCTGGGGTGTCCTGGGGATGTCCCTGGGGTCGTCCCATGGGTGTCAGGCCTCTCCTAGTTGTCCCAGGAGTGTCCCAGGGGTGACAGGGGTCTCCCAGGTGTCCTGGGAGCATCCCTGGGGGTGTCCCATGGGTGTCAGGGCTCTCCCAGTTGTCCTGGGGATGTCCTTGGTCTGGGGATGTCCTTGGGGGAGTGCTAGGGCTCTTTGGAGTGTCCCATGGCTACCAGAACTCTAGGCTGTCCCAGAGGGTTCCCAGATGAGTGCCACATCTCCCCAGGCTGTCTCAGGGTTTTTTTCCTGGTGCCATCCCATTGGCACCACATCTCTCCAGGCTGTCCCCCCTCACCCGTGTCCCCCCACCTTCCCAGGTGCGCAGAGCTGCTGCTGGCACACGGAGCTCAGGTGAACCTGGGCACTCGAGAGCGGCAGGTGACAGCCCTGCACGTGGCAGCTCGCCAGGGGCTGGTGGCACATGTGGAGCTGTACCTACACCACGGAGCAGACCCGTTCTGCCGCACCCAGCAGGGTGAGACC
>NW_008678122.1:0-470 GCF_000695815.1 Acanthisitta chloris | reverse complement strand
CTGGCAAAGCCAATTCCATTGGGGAGGGTGCTTCATGATCTTGAATAATGTCCCTCCTTTGCAGCAGAGCATTGATGGTGTCCTAATTAGAGGACTGAAATGGGATTTCTGAGAGGGAGGTCTCCTGCTGGGACAGGGACAATGTTACTACTATGAAATGGTAACTGAATGTACCTGTCCCCAGTGGGAGTTCAGCATTGTAAAGAAGATGTTGTTCATGTTCTGCATCAGGGCCAAGAACTTCTTGTCTTTATAATCATATCGTTTCCCAAAGACGACAGAGCATATGACATTGGAGACAGCGCAGGTCAGCATGTAGGTTGGGTCAAAAGGTGTTCCTGTGATATTAGAAACGTTAAAGACTCTGAAAAAAATGACCAAACTATGACTACTTATGGCTATTGTGGGTACTCTGAACTCTGGTTATTAGAGGAAATAGCAGGTCTGGGTGACACAGAAGGGTCCTCCAA
>NW_008678121.1:4046-11176 GCF_000695815.1 Acanthisitta chloris | reverse complement strand
GCGGGCTGTATTGCCCCGGACCATCGGGGCTGTATTGCCTTGAACCATTGGGGCTGTGCCGGTTGTATTGCTCTGGACCGGCAGGGCTGTGCGGGCTGTATTGACCCGAACCATCGGGGCTGTATTGCCCTGAACCATTGGGGCTGTGCGGGCTGTATTGCCCCGAACCATCGGGGCTGTGCAGGCTGTATTGTCCCAAACCATCAGGGAATTTTTCCTGCTTTTCCAGCAGTTTGAGTGGAGAGTTTGTTCCCAGCACAGGCTGGATGAGGAGTTCTGATATAATGAGCTCGTATGAAGTAGTTCCCCTCAGTGCTGTACAGCCATCCCACTCGTGCTGCAAGTCACCTTTAGCCACTGAGACATTCCCAAAGAGATGGACCAGGGGACTGCAACAATCCCACGTTTCCTTTTTCAACAAAATCGGGGCCATCCCTAGTTGGCAACTACTATAACCTCAGACCAATGTGCTGACTGTTCTTTCTGTGGGGGATGTCACAAGCTAAGCACAACCAAGGGATATGTGGGAGCTGCAAGAAATGGCAGCAGCCGTTCAGAAGGGACAAACAGACCTC
This sequence comes from Acanthisitta chloris, assembly GCF_000695815.1. Taxonomy (NCBI): domain Eukaryota; kingdom Metazoa; phylum Chordata; class Aves; order Passeriformes; family Acanthisittidae; genus Acanthisitta; species Acanthisitta chloris. Next base: position 10,601 of record NW_008678121.1, on the reverse strand, counting down.
TGTACAGACTAATACACTCAAGTGTGACAGAGCATCTGTGATCAGTCGTCCTTTGATTTTGGGTGGGATTTAAAAGCAAATTCTTTGACAACTTGTTATAACAGATCTTTCAGTATTTTGCTGAGAAAGGTTTAGCTTTTTAATGCTAAATTCTCAGGTGGTTGCAATCAGTTCCCCTTTCAAGCCTAGATGGATTCTGCACTGCAGTAGTATCTCAACTTTCTAATTTCTAAAACACATTAAAGCTAGTGGGAGTCTACTAACTGATCTCAGTACTTGCTGGTCTGGACTGGTCCCACTGGCTCACGTTCGAAAGGAACAGCAGCCACCTCAGCAGAATTTAAACCGTGAGCAAATTTGGGAGCTGTTTCCTATATCAGATAGTCAAATCTGAGTATTTGCTATTTCCATCAGTTTTTTTACAACTTTTGGCAACCATCTAGGCTAGTTTCAGTGTAACGAGACTATTCACACAATCATCTGACTTCTGCCAGTTTCCTTTATTGGGTCTTGGCAAACCAGACAGTTCAATGAGGTTACATGTGTTTTTTATTAATAAATGCCAGACAGCATTAAAAGCAAAATTGGATTTTTGGCATATTGGGTCACAGGGCAGAAACCAGGTGTCATTTCCTAGTGACAATACTTCTTACAATGACTGGATGTTTATTTGCTGTTATTACTCAGTAAAACTTAAGTGTGAATAGTGCACTATCCTCTCTACAAGACATGGAAATACCTGCTTTGCCCTGAAAGCTTGGAGTCTGAAAGAAATGTGTCTTATATGACTTAGTTGAACACACTGTTCTCTTATTAAAAGACCATAGTGTGTATTCAGCACATGTAAGGAGGATCTGAATGTTTTGTTGACCGTGTACCTTTACATTTCTCAGGCTCTTTGTGTGCAAAGTGCCGCTGCCCAGTTGCCTTAGCATTGAAGTATTTACAAAGGATACATGTTACATGTACTCTGGTTCTGTTACAGATTCTACTTCTGTTTCTACTCACTTTGCTTTCAAAAATATGATTTGAAAGCTAAAGAAATGTTACTTTAGACTCAACCCCCCTCATCTGTTCTTTTCCTGACAAAACATAAAACTGAAAAGCTGATATAAAGCAGAGCAGAACAATTGTCACTAGAGGAGGAATCAGCCAAGAAATTTACACTGGTAGCTCCACCCTTCTGCTGCAGTTCCTTAAATAATGCATATGAGATTAGACCGATACTGTGGTAATGCATGTGCCAACAATCAGAACTAACAGACATTTTTGCAAAGACAGAATTCATACACACAAGATTTGTTTTTAATCTGCACAAATGGAGTAGTTAATTTTATACCCTCCTACTGGATGCTGGAAAGCTCAGCTCCAACCTACTCCCAGTCTCCATCAGCACTGTTTGTCCCCAGATCTCATTGGCACAGACCTGTCCCAGTGCAGAAGGTGAGTTTAAGAGTCACAGTCCTTACAAGAATTAGGAGACTATGCTGGCAGGCCCATATTTTGAACTGTGTGGTGCAGTGACTGAGTACCTCTCCATAAGGTAACTCCACAGACAGTAAGTCAGAGGCTCCTCAGCCTTTGTTGCTCCAGAAAACCCACAGGACTGTGCAAGGACTTGAATTACTGCCATTCACACCAAAATGAACAGGAGGGGAAATACAACTAATGAGCATTTCATAACCCATATGTGTACAGATTCTGAATTAAGGTTTCACAGGCAATTTCATTTGGACATTGCCTAACTTTTAAAGGCTTGGCTTAGCAACCTTCATAATGTTCCTATGATACCTGCAGTGTTTCCTGTGTTCCTGAAAAGGACAACTGTCAGTGCAGGATCACGAGGCATCACAGCACCTCCATGGGTCATCAGCCATGCTGGCACCTCTGTTTGTCCAACATAGACTTTTACTCACAGAGAAAGAGCAGCACAGGACTCTTATCCTCCATCTAGACCAGCAGCGGAGGGGGATGAGTGTTGGAATTCGGATTATTCAGCGGATTCATAAGACCATTCCTAAGGCTATTTAGTATTTACACAGTTGTTACAAGCATGTTTCTACAAAGCAATGTGATTTATTAGGAGCTAGCTCTTACACAATGAACTAAAATAAAGCAATTAATTAGTTAAGCTTGCTTAAGCTGACCACAAGCAACTTCAGAATCATCTCTAACTGAATTCAGATACCTCTGATATAGTAGCCCAACTTGCCTTTTCTTAATTTAGTGGCTGCCAAACTAATGAATTGACCCTTTCTCTCTTGGTCATGTGGCCTTTTCACAACCTCCTCCCAACTGTAAAATTTTTGTCATGTAACTACAAGAAAGCCCACTCTCCTCCCCCCGGCAGGCAGCTGCTGCTGCCTCGTCCAAGGACACTCAGCTCCAGTCGTTTCTGTGCTGCAGGCTGGGGCAGACAGCAACAAGAGGCAAATTCTTTGCTGGCTGAGCCAACATGAAGGCCAGCCTTGGGGAAGATCTGTTCCACTTCCAGCTCTGGAAGTCAGATGTCCCAGCAAGCACAGCTTGTTGCACCCCTTTCCACCCACGTACACCTCTGCTCTTCTCTGCTCTGCCCTGCATGGGGCTGCCTCCCATAGCTCTTCCCTGCCACTCCATTCCCTTCCCTTCTGCCTGTGGGTGACCTCCACTTTCAGACTTGAATCACCTGTTCTTTCCCCAGGTTGTCTCTCTTTTCTTAACATCCAACAGAGCCTTTACCTTTGGCTCTCCATGCCAGGTCCTAGTTCACTCTTTTGTCTGGTTCTTCATCTCACTGCCCATCCCCCTGACTTTCCACTCTCTTCCTTCTTGTTTCCTTGTACTGGCAAACTAAATTCTTCTGTGTCTTCTGTCCCTCTCCTGCTGCCAGTTCCTTGCCGGCCAGTCTCAGCATAAAATTCCTCTAATTCCCAGTTTCTTTGTGTATCTCAGTCTCCCTTTACCATGTCTCAAAACTCCAAATTCCCTGTCCTAGGCTTTATTTTCCTCTCATCTACACCTCAGTCTGTCTAGACCTTCATGCCCTATCCTATTTATTTCCCTTTTCCTGAATCATTGTTTTACCAGAAGTCTGGCTTCGGTCTCTTAGCCAAGGGTTGCAATGGGTTTAGTTATTCTGGAGGAGAGAGGCATGTTTTGAATGCTTATGGCAAAAGAAAGCCCACTTCATTTTGTGAGCATCAATACCCATCATGAATATAGTGTATGCCTTTGTCATTCTTTTCTATCTTCCCCTTGAATGTCACCTTGTCTCCACTGCCTTTACTATGAGTATGCAAAAACCAGGAAGGCTGGACCAGTTGGCACAACACAAGCTGAAGAGGAAAGAGGAAGAGTGTTAGGCATAGAAACCATACCTGGAGGATGCACGTAGACAGCCAGAGCCCTTGTCAAGGTCTAGAAGCTGATGCTCCAACAGAGTGCCTGACACCAAGGTCTGTCCCATGGAAAGCAGAGACTGCCCCCCCAGAGCGAGAGCTTCCGCTTGGGGCGAGATGCCTTTGCAAGACAAAGAAGGATGCAAAGAAGGGGAACCTCAAAGTGTGGTTCTCTGCTGAAGGACAACAGTACAGTAAGATGTTGCTATTTTTATTGTCTGTTCCTTTTATATGTTCAGAGTCAGGTCAGCTTACTTGAGCGACAAGAAATTATTTTTGCTTTTTTCTCCAGTTGTTTCTACAAAGTAAATGTATGATAAAAGCACAGAGTACCTATGTCCTTAAAAACAAGCAACATAATTTAGGGTTGTAGAACTATCACGTGAAAAAACAATTCTGGTCCTGCCAGGTACAACTTTCCACTCATTAACCACCTATCTATGTCTATGCAGGCTGTAAGCAATTTTTTAAACAGACTTCCTAGGTCTTACAGGAGCTCTTCCAGGTGGAAAAATAGGACATATCGACACTACAACAGCACATCCAGAATGCCATGCATAAAATTATTTTCTCTTGTTTACTTGTATGCACACAAACATTTTCCAGTATGAGTTGTGTCCTAACTGCCCCAGGGATAGCAGTTCTTCAGCTTATTTAGTGCAAGGGAAAACTGCAAATCCAGGAGGCTACCAAGCAAGCTAATCTTCAGCTATACAAGTGAGGAGTCAACCAGTTTGAACAATTTATCTTTCAAAGTCAACATGACAAACAACAGAAACAAGCAAGAGCTTTTTCATTCACAACAGACAATAAACTGCATTTTTTTAGTGTAGCCATTCTAGACAGGACAGTATCAGCTGTTAGAAACTCCTACTTTTCTTTGCAGTGAAAGACAAGGCAAATTAAAGGCTTCAGTTGTCTGTACGTTGAAAGGGGAGAAAGGCCAGAATGAAAAACTCAGTTAAACTGAAACAGATGCTGATTATTCCAGCTCCAGTCAGGCCATCTCTAAAGAAACCAACCTTTCTTGGCTTCGTTTCATTCTTCTGGCACTTGCAAATCCATTTCTGACATCGCAGGTTAACTCAGAAGGACAAAGCAGAACCCAACAGGGCATTCTATGCTCAGGTAGACAAGCTTCTCATAGCTTGAGTCTGCAGCACCTGAACTTCACTAGGCAGTGTGCCTGCCAAGGACTAACCATGTCCAGGACTAGTATAACTCCTACAGCTAAGAGGCAAGAGGGGAGAGGTATTCACAAAAGCTAGTTTAAATCTATAAAGGTTGAGCTTCCTCTGTAGTCAATAAGATAAGCTTGTGCTTAGGCACTCTGAATCATTCTGAAGAAATCACTTTTTCCATTGACCTCATGCAGACCCTGGGGAGTTGAGCTTTCCAAGGGAAAAGCCACTTCCTCCCCAGGAAAGTGCATTCAAGTCTAAGTGGCCCTGGGTTCACCAGCTTTTTACATGCTGCACATTGCTTTTCGACTCAGATGCTGCATGAGTACTGCAGAGCTGTGTGCCTGCAGGTGGTACAAACATCTCCTACCATTGTACCTGTTTCATTTGGCTCTCAAGTCAGTCTTCTAAAACTGGCTGGCACCAATAACCTGGTACAGCGTGGCTTAGGTGTCATTTACACTACATGTCCTTTCATGCCTTCAAAGGTCTGTAGTACCAGGGTGACTGGTACGGCACAGTATGTAGGAATGTGAGTCTAGCCCAAGTTTTTCACTGCTGAACGTCATACCAGGGCATAAACCAACTGTGTTCTTAATAAAAGAGAGAGCAAGCTTCCACCTCCCCATTGTCCCCTCTGATATTCCAGTTCTCAACAGCCACAGCAGAGTGGCAGTGTAGCCTGTCCTTCCAAAGAGAGAGCCTGAAAGACAACCAGTCCTGTACTGTATCATTTCTAGCTGATAAAGGTGCCAAAGCGAAGCAAGGAGGCTCCCACAGCAGCCAAGAAGGGGGAAAGGTCTCTGGGAGTGGTGGCCCCAGGAAGGCAGAACCATTTTATTACAACTTTTTTTTTGAGATTACAGTAAACAACTCAACTGTGTCCTAAAACTGACTGGGAGTGGCAGCACATCCATGCTGAGCTGTGTAAAACAGCCAGCTGCCCCATGCCCAGGCACGTATCACTGCCAGCAGGTTAACCAAGGCCACAGGCAGAAGCAGTTTTACTTGGGATTACATCTTGTCACTGCTGCAAGCTCCACTGTCTGAAACGGGGAAGAAGATGAAGATCAGCTGAATAGGAGAGTCCCCAGGAAAACAAACAAACAAATAAACAAATCTCATTCACATTCTCACAAACAGAAAAAATATTCTTTTAAAAGTAATCTGGGAAGAAAAAATTGAGTTTGAATAAAATATTTGTTGGTCTTAGTAGCCGCAGCTCTGCTATTTTTTCTCCCTCTTCCAGACTGTCAGCAGGGATTGAGTGTTCTCCTGGAGCGAGGGATGGATTTCCTGAATGGTGACAAATAGCAGTAAAGCCTGAAGTCAAATCCACATTGAAATCCTTATATAAATTGCTCTTTCCTGCAGAAAAGAGATGGATGAAAAATAAAACAGTATTAAATTTAAAACCTTACAGTTCAGTTACAGAAAGGGAAAAGAACAACCCCAACAATGATTAGGCATTACAGAGAGTCCACCTGCAAAGGGAAGTTTCAGCTGAGGATGTCTCAATAAAACCCTGAAAACTAGAGCATTCAGGTGCTGATAGATCTTCCAAAAGGACATCATGAAGCTCCTTCTGCCCAGAGCCACAAAAACTAGAGCAAACTGAGTACCAGCAACCCTAATATTTATTATTACTGTGGCAGTGCACAGGAGCCTTGATCCTGTGTGAGAGGGGCTGTACAAGAAGAGTGTTCTGATTCAGAGGCTGAAAGCTAAGTGTAAGAACAAAAATTACACATATTTGTCACAGACACAGGGAGCATGAGGAAAGAGAAGCAGTCAGCATGCTGCCAAGTTTTTTATAGGCCATACGGACAGGGAGAGTGTTGGAGAGAGCTCTGAAAGATTATTTTTTCAACACATATTATTAAGGGGCTGGTTGCAAGGCTGGGAGGAAGAACAGAGGTGTTTGAAATGGTAGCAAGTAGGCCGTGGAACTGGTCATCACAAGCTGACCTCAGGAAAGAGCTGACATCCCAGTA
>NW_008678121.1:0-4011 GCF_000695815.1 Acanthisitta chloris | reverse complement strand
CAGGTCTTGAAGAGGAAGGCATTTGACAAACACAAGAAAAGAGAGTTAGTAGACAGAAAAGAAAGAAGCAACACAGCGACAGGCTAAGAACAGTCCTGCATTGTGAGGACAAGGGCTTGGTTATTCAAGAGTTTTCTTTCCCCCTCTTGTTTCTCAGGGGGAGGAGCAGTGTTTCAAGGGAGAATAATACAATCATTTGCCTGTGTTAAGAGATTTATGGTTTGACTTTCCCATGTGTTAAAATATTGATTCTCTTTCTAACATATGCTGTAGATATTGACAATAGCTGTTCTATAGAGAAGACTGACTTCTGCATACAAAAGGTGGGACTTCATGGTAGGATCCAGTGAAGCTGGGTAAAAACAAAGTGATATAAGTGAAGCACAAGTCCTAAATTTTTTCCACTCAATTAAACAAAGATAGCAGGAGAGACACTGAGCAGTGCATGACGGTGAGAAGCTGCAATAATTAAAGAATAATATGACAGCCGGTGCATTTACGGGCAATTACGGCATGTCTCTGCTGGCACTCCGAGGCACGAGGCCAAAGACTTCAGCAATTCAAACCACACAAGTAGAGCAGTAACCTCCTAGAAATGCCAGTACAGAGCCTTTGGCCTCAGAGCCCAGAATGGGACTTGCACATAGTCTCTGCATTCACCAGGTGTTACTGCTAGAGATGGAGCAGGAAGAGCAGCCAGTCAAAAAGCTCTTTCTCTGTCCGTAGGATAATACATTTCCAGGCACTTTTATGTATGTAGCAGTGAAAGAAAAATCTTCACACTGAATAAGGATGTCTCCTCCGTGTCTTTTGCATACAGCTTGAGGATACCACTGCATCAAACAAAAAACTTGAAGTAAGTATATTCATAAAGCTCAACTAAAAGAAATCACTTGTTTGCCAACTCCCTTTCAAAAATGAGGACCGGGTTAAACACCAAGCTATCAAGCTTCGGGCTCTGAAGGCATTTGGGATTCCCTCAGGGAGTCACACCAGGATTTCTGTACCCCACCTTACCCCACCCAGTAAATCCAAACCACCTTCCTCCTCCTGTCTCTGAAGTTGGGCTCTGTGTCCCATGGTACCACTCAGCAGCTTAAGGGGACAATTGCTTGAAATGTGCACTGTATTTTTGAAAGCATTGGTAGGCATTGTTCAACACTCATCACAGACATGCTGTACACACCATTACTGATCTTGTCAGCACATATAGAGGTGAAACAAGTTCTAGGTTATTAGAAAAGAAGAAAAGAGAGAGAGATCTGGGTGGAAAGCAAACACGGATCAGGTGCTGTTAAAAGCTCCTTAAACTATCAACAAAATATTTACTTAAACTCAGAACAGAAAGTCACCTTCAAGATGGTTAGTTCTCATCAAAGTGGCTTGATTTTTAAACACCCTGTGTCTGGAGCTACAGGACTATACAGGACTCTGAACCAAATTTTTGTTTTTTAAAGTAAGCACTTGATTCCAGACTTTCTTGTCATATGGAAAATATGGAAAACATGAACTTGAAAGGCTCAAAAAGCAGAAGGAAAATAAGCATTTAAAATGTATAAAGACAAAAACCAGGCCTCATAAACAAATGGGACTGGCAACATTGCTTCACCTAAATGCTTTTTTCTTCTACTTAGTAGGAGATGTTTCTCAAGACTTGAAATAAGTGTTGTTTTGTATCTGCAGGGCTTTCAGCAAGTGGCTGCCAAATTACGAAACTCTCTGGATTCCAGCAATGAACATCTCTGCTGTCTGCTGCACTCAGAGTATCTGGGAAGAGGAGGAGGAAAACAAGCTTATCATTTATAAAATTATTGCTGGTTTTGTGGTTGTGAGGCTCTCTGCAGTGTACAAGAATAACTTGTTTGTGACATCAGTAAAATAAGGATGTGCAACCTACAGCGCGTTGTCCTCTCCATGGATACCACACTCACGTGTTCTCAAATAATATTGGGGTTTAGCCGAAGGTCAAGTCCCAGGACTTTGGGAAGCTGCATGCCATGGGGACACAACTTGAGACCTGGGCATCATTATGCTGTGTACAAGGACAGTCTGGGTTTGATTTCTCCAGCCATGTGGGGTGACACCAAGATAATGCACTGACTCAGCACAGTCCCATTGCAAGTTCACGGTGCTTTTGCCAGATTGAAGGGGTTTGGCAAATAGCTTTCTAGCTATTTCTGGCAACTGGAAAGGCCCACGAGAGAAATGAGTGTGTGTTCGAGCACATGTCGATTTCAGAGGCTGAAAATGGCAACAAATGGGGTATAACTCTGCTTTCTTCAGTAGAAGACTGGATCCCTCGTCTGTAGTTGAAAAAGTCACAACTTTTCTTGTTGCTTCTCTTCCAACAAAACAAGGGGAATTAGGTCCTCTGTGATATGCTCTTCCCTCCTCTTAACTATAGCTAACACCACTCTAGTGAATAAATACCAGCCTCACTCAAAACTAAACCCAGTCCTATTTTTAAGGTGCTTTGAACAGCAGGATATTAAGCTGAAGACAATGCCCATGCCTCTTTTCTCTCTCTCATACAGACCTTCCAGTCCTGAAGGTGACAACTGTGGGGTTTTTCCCAATGGAAAGATGTCTTAAAAGCAGACTTACTAGAGACTGTTGAAAGCAGCGTCCACAATCACGCCTGTCCCAGTGCTATCAGCTTTCTAGATAGGCTGCCAAGCTGGCATTTGAGTAGCTAAGAAAATGGATTTAGTACAGGATGCCAGATTCCACTTCTCAGTCACTAAAATGCTCAAGTAACAAACAGAGTTGACCATTGTTTCTTATCACCAAGCAAACAAACCCCGTTGGCAGGAAAACTGTGTTTGGGAAGTGATTCCCTGCATGACTGAGATGGGCTCCAAATGCCAGTCCTCACATAATGCTGGACTGCAGGTTGTCATTGGCACTGTGAAGGACACGCTCAAAAAGCCTGGTCTGCAGTTTGAGTGCAATGTCTTGCTTTCAGTTCATCTCTGCTGCTCTCCAAGCCATATTCACTACCACGGGAATAACTCCTGGCTTCACAATGTAAAATTTTCAGTTATAACTGGCTGGATTTTATGTGCATTTCACAGCCATATCTAAGACACTGAATCAGTTTTTAAAAACAAACAACTACGAAATTACTGATCTGCAAATTGCATGAACTGTTTAAAATGCCCTGATCTATAAACATCCATCATAAATCATTCCTTAGTCCTTTCCCTTCCAGTCAGTACAAAACACTAACTGGCACAGGGAAAAGCACATCAGACAAAGGAACTTTTCTCATTGAAATCAGTGGGAATGCTTCTGAGCACTTCAAAGGGTAGAGAAGGATGTCCCAAGCAAGCTTGTCCATTTTACAGCCTCATCAATGCCAATCTTCTGACCTGAAAGTGGAATATGTGAGTAACAACAAAAAGGGTCCATTTCTGCACTGCCCAGGACCAGCCCAGAAGTATTATCTTTGGCAGGCTCCACAAAAGGCAGGAAGGAGGAGACCTGCTCTCACCCTCTGTGGGTTCTGCTGGCCTCCAACCCAACATCAGGCAAGGCTTCAAGTGAGGTGGAAGCAGCTACCTGAGGGACCATCAGTTTCCTACTCTAGGTTGCTTAAAGGAAAAAGGAAATCGTTTGGAACAATGCAGACAGAGGCTTTAAATAACTCTCAGAGAGGTGGCTCTTACTGGAAGTTAAAAGTTTTATCACAGTTGTCCCAGCCAAACCTAAACCTTGGATCCCACAGCTGACAGGTCCACAGTGTGGTGCCCGAGCTGGAGGAGAGAGGCACGTGGACAGCCACCATCCAGGCAGAAAGGAAAACAATTATTAGCAAAAGTGACTTTCTTCCTCGTTTTACTCATCCCCGGCCAGCCCCTGTGCGCGGCAATCCCAGCCCTCCATCCCAGAACAATGAAAGGAGTTGTCACTGCCTGACCAGGCCAGGTTAGCAGGATTACCAGCCAGCACTGCCAATCCTCTGGGCACACAGGCAAACTCATTAGCAAACTCTAAAATTACACCACGTCC
>NW_008678120.1:0-1019 GCF_000695815.1 Acanthisitta chloris | reverse complement strand
ATTGTTATAAACCTTCCAAGCTACTTCGAGTAGTTTGCCCAGACATCTTAACTCCCCCCCCTTCAGTTTCTGTAACTTTTTCTAGTATCATCTTGTGACTGACCAGGAAAGATAAGAGCAAGCTGAATTTTAGCTTGTTCTGTGTCTATTTGGAGGTCAGTATATTTCATGGCTGCTTCTTTAAGTCTCTCTAAAAATGCAGCAGGGGGATTCCTTTTTGTCTTGTCTTATTTTATACAATTTAGCTCAATTCATAGTTTTAGGTATAGTATTTTGAACTCCTATCTGAACCCATTCTTGATACCTCTTTAACCTTATCATGTCTATTCCCTCCCTTCTGCACCCCTTCCCCCATGTCTTTTTTTTTTGCTGGGTGAAGGCAGTAAGGGGGTGCCATGAGCAGGTGAAGAGGGTGTAGGCAGGAGGGGAGGATACCCCTGAGGAGGCATAGGTGGGAGAGGGGGGTATCCTTGGGCAGGTGTAGGTGGAAGAGGGGGTATGTTTGAGCAGGAGGGGAAGAGAGGAAAGCAAAGTAGGAGGAGTAAGGGTGTCCTGTGAAATAAGGTCAGATGGAGTAGAGTTAGATTCTCTTGATGCTGTGGGGGCTACTAACAAGTTACTTTCTATATCATTCTAGACAACATTTCTCTTGGACACAAGCCACACACTTATTGTTATTAGGGACTATAGCAATCATTAACTCCCCTTTAGTCAGCTACTCTGTTTTTTGGGGTTTTTTTTTCTGTTTTTTTTTACTTTTTTTTCTTTTTTCTTTCTGCAAACAGAAAAATAAATCAACATCGGGAATTTCATCTAATTTTTCCTTCCTGCTTATAAAAACAACATTAAATGAGAAATCAAGTTAGATTGCAAAGACCCATTTTCAGGCCACTGTTTCCCATTTCCAATGCATATTTCGACCATCGATTGTTACAGTAATCAATCAACTTATCTTTACACAATCCTTGATTAAAATTACCCTGCTTCCAGTATGCTAACAAGCACCCCAGAGGAGAAGT
>NW_008678119.1:13268-31378 GCF_000695815.1 Acanthisitta chloris | reverse complement strand
ATTCTATGATTCTATGATTCTCTGATCTGGGACAACCTCCCAACCCTGCACATGGCTCAGGATTGTGTCTAGATAGTTCTTGAATGCCTTCAGTGAAGGAGAATCCATGTGCTCTCTGGGCAATCTGTTCAGTCCTCAGTGACTGCACAGGAAAGAAGTTCTTCCTCATATTCAGGTGAATATGGATGCACAATGAAAATGTGCTTATAATTAAGACCTCTTAATTCACACATTGTAAACCTACTGCTTTCAATTTGCTGTTCTTTGAATTCTGAAAGCACTCACTAATACAGCAGTGGCATTAAATCTGCTGCTTTTATATGAATTCCTGGAAATAGAGCTTGTCGTGGTTCAACCCCAGACAGTGACTAAGTCCCACACAGTCCCTGCTGGGGAGGAGAATCAGAAAAAAATTGTAAAACTTGTAGGTTTAGTTAAGCATATCTTAATAATTGAAAAAAAAAGATAATGAAAAGGAGAGAGAGGAATAAAATCCGAGAAAGATGAGTGATGAACAATGCAATTGCTCACTACCCACTGACCAATGTTCAACAGCTTTTAGTGTGTTCAGGATTCTGATAAGTGGAAAGTAACAGGCTGAAAGCTTTTCATATCTTGAATAGTACACAAATGTATTCACCCCCCAGAACTGACATACTTAGAGAAATCCCAAAAGCAATTTCACGTTTGCCTCTATGAGACTGAAACCAAATCCTTGTCATTCTGTCTTTGCTGTTTCTTATTTCTTATCCTGATTTCAAAGAACATTTGGAAATCAAATGTGGCAAAATTATAGTGGTTTTGAAATGTTATGCCTTTAAAGGATGTGAAATGAATCAATTGGATTTGTTTTAACCATTTCAAATTGAAGGTTCAGGGAAAAACCATCAAAAATTTTTCCCCTGTTGAACAGCTTTAAAATTGTTTTCACAGAAATTCCATGCATCTCTTAAAAAGTTCCTGACAGCACATTAGTCACCATTTTACTGCTCCTGACAAATACAGCTGTTGGAGATGATTTTATATAACAAGCATTGTAGGAAAAAATCATTAGATTTTTCAGCCTCAAGCAAGAACTGAGTGGTTTAATATTCTTCTTTAGTAAATGGATTTTGGAATACATCCAGATCAAAAAAGCAAATATCACCTGAGCTAAGTGATAATCAAACAAAAAGACAGTAATTCTTAGCAAAGCTCCTGAGCCAAAACTCAGCTCTTTCAGACTGAGACATCAGCTTAATGCAAAGCATTTTTTCTTTGAAATTCCAGCTGAGAAAAGGATGATTTGTCTCTCCCTCTGTTTTTTTTTTTAGCAGATAATGATTTCAGTAATGTGATGGAACTGATCTCAATTTAAAAATACAACAGTTTTCCTTACTGCAATGTTATTTACAATCTAATAGGTGAACAGACACTGGTATTTACATATAAAAGTCCCAAGAAACTGTCAGTGGTTTATTTGTCAGGAGAGAAGTAGCTAAATGTAACAAGAAATATTTTTTTTTCATTTTATTTTATATCTAATACCAATCTATCCTAGTTTATAGTGTCTTTTTTTCTGAGAAAGTGTATGTGCTGAAGGATTACAATGATACATGATTTCTGTAATGAAGTCAACCTTCAGTTCCTCCCCAGTTTCTAAGGAGTAGAAGTCAGAGCTGAGGGTCTCCAACATTCTCAATGACTTGTAGAGACACAGTGCAGCATCATGGGGTGGATTGCCTGGGGATTTCAGGAGCTTCAGTTCACTTTAGAGTGTTTGGGTAACAGGATTATCAGAGGAAATTTAATTTTCACTTTGTTTTATTCACTTTGTTTATTTGTGCTATGATGTAAATGTCAATAATAGGATTGCAGGCTATTTCTTTCTTCTCAAATGGTGATTTTGCATAGGAATCACCATGACAAGCTACATCATAGAATCATAGAATCAGCCAGGCTGGAAAAGACCTCCAAGATCAGGTCCAACCCTACTGTGGTTACTAGACTATGGTAGTAAGTGCCACATCCAGTCTCAGCTTGAAAACCTCCAGGGATGGGGAATCCACCACCTCCCTGGGCAGCACATTCCAATGTCTGATCACTCTCTCTGGAAAAGATATCTTCCTAAGATCCAACCTAACCCTCCCCTGGCAGAGCTTGAGTCTGTGCCCTCTTGTCCTGCTGCTGGTTGCCTGGGAGAAGAGACCAACCCCCACCTGACTCCAACCTCCTGTCAGGGAGTTGCAGAGGGTGCTGAGGTCTCCCCTGAGCCTCCTCTTCTCCAGGCTGAACACCCCCAGCTCCCTCAGCCTCTCCTCATGCCACTTGTGCTCCAGTCCCTTCCCCAGCCTCGTTGCTCTGCTCTGGACCTGCTCCAGCCCCTCAATGTCCCTCCTGAGCTGAGGGCCCAGAACTGAGCACAGGATTCAAGGTGTGGCTTCACCAGCACCGAGTGCAGGGGTAGAATCATCAGGATATGATGTGATCAGATCAAAAGAGTACTTACCCTCAGTGATAAGTAAAATATGGTAAGCTAAAACCTAATATTTCATCCTTCCATTTGCACTTGAATATTTTTGCATTTCTCGGAATGTGCTTCCTTGACATATGCAGAAAATCTTAGTCAAATGGTTGAGGTGTCCAAAGGAGAGGAAAGTTGGCATTTTCACCCTCCCACACAATGGCAGTCAAAGGGAGGAATCCAGAAAATGGTTCTGCACACTGCAAAGTGCTCTCAGAAATTACTGACTGGCAGGAAGAGGCATGGGTGACACTCTCAAAATTACTAGGGGCAAGTTAAAGCCGTTTCTTAAAAAAAGCTAGATTTTGGGTGTTAGTCATCTTAGAGAAGGAGAAATGATCCGAGCCCTTGACTTCCAGGAACACTGCATCACTCATTGCCTCTGTGAAGTGCTGGAGTAGTGCAGAGGTGAATGTCATGTAGAGCTATGGAAATCATGTTCATGATGCTCTGTGCAGGGTAGGATTTGGGAGGTTGGGTGTTGCAGCATTAGGATGTGCTTTGACACACACTGATGTGGATTTTCAGAATACATTATGGTGTCACAATATTACATACTCCTTAAAATTCAGACCTTATTGGAAATGTTGACCCCAGAATTATGGAAGTATCTCTGGTTTGATGCTTGACTTTCTTGATAGGAAATGCTATTGAGAACAGAATTACTTACAGGCTCTTATTTCTGCTGTGTATTGTAGATATCTTGCAAAACATCATTTGCCTATGAAATTGTGCATTAGAATGTTCCAACCAATGTTCCTGACTTCTGCCTTTATTACTATTTCTCATCCAAAATCTTACAGGTTTAGTTGTTCCTTCATTAATGATGCAGGAGAAAGTTTAAATATTTCAGTTGCCTTCTTTCAGACTTCTTAAATGAGGACTATTTGTTCCAATAACAGAATTACATTTGAAATAATGGCATTTGCATAAGAGTTACCAAGAGTTGTCTCACTGAGCTATCTCAGGGTAGCAGTGATTCAGTCTGATAGTTGTTTATCTTCCTCTGTAAGTAGAGTTAGCCTTATATTGCAGCTACCTTATTTTTGATGTCTGTGAGAGGCTGCAGTATCTAAATAGTCATCCAGCAGCTTGCACATGTAGTCCGAGGATTTATCACATATTTATTGCATGTAAAAGTAGTTTAGAGGGTTAACCACTTGCAGAAAATATATTTAACTCCCTTCAAAAGTAGGTAGCCCATTTTAAAATATATCTGAGTGAGCAGGTGATGATTTTCCAATAAATCTGTTGTTCCTTACATGTGTATGTCTTCTTGCATATAGATTGTCTTAGGTGAAGTGATGATCTGTGTGGCTTGGCAGAATCATAGAATTTTAGGACCTTAGAGAAGATCCAGTCCCAAGCCCTGCCCTGGGCAGGGACACCTCCCACCAGAGCAGGTTGCTCAAGGCTCATCCAACCTGGCTGTGAACACTGCCAGGGTTGGGGCAGCCACAGCCTCCCTGGGCACCCTGGGACAGGGTCTCAACACCAGAACAGCAAAAAAAAATTTTCCTAACCTAAATTTCCCCTCCTTCAGTTTGTCCCCATTGCCCCTTGTCCTGTCCCTGCAGCTCCTAACACAGATCCCTCTGCAGCTTCCCTGGAGCCCCTTTAGGTACAGGAAGGTGCTCTGAGAAACACTGCCTTGTAGCAGAAGAGGCACCAAACCATGCAGAACAGTATTTTTGGTATGAGCCATGCAGGTATGGGACAGAATTTGCAGCATCAAGTGTGAAAGGAGTTCAGAAGCTGTTTTGTAAATCATATTTCACCCTTGAAACAGTATGCAAGTTTTTTAAAGCATTTTTCGATGCTTCTGAGTTCAGTGCATCAGCTTTTGCTCTCAAAAGGAGAGACCAGGACTTGTTCAGAGTGTGACTGTATCTCCTTCTGGAAGAATCAGGCCATTCTGGGGAGTGTCCTAGCCACATATTCTTTATTTATCTAGAGGTGAAGAAGAGGAGGCTCAGGGAGATCTTATCACCCTCTGCAACTCCCTGACAGGAGGTTGGAGTCAGGTGGGGGTTGGTCTCTTCTCCCAGGCAACCAGCAGCAGGACAAGAGGGCACAGACTCAAGCTCTGCCAGGGGAGGGTTAGGTTGGATCTTAGGAAGAGATTTTTTAGGGAGAGAGTGCTCAGGCATTGGAATGTGCTGCCCAGGGAGGTGGTGGATTCACCATCCCTGGAGGGTTTCAAGCTGAGACTGGATGTGGCGCTTAGTGCCATGGGCTAGTGACAACGGGAGGATTGGACTGGATGATCTTGGAGGTCTTTTCCAACCCAGTTGATTCTGTGATTCTACGATTCTATGAATGGGGAGAGGGTATTCAGTGATCCACATTGTTATCACTGCAGTTTTGTATGATGCATGTTGCACTTTCCTTCATGAATCACCTACGTCAGGGTCTAAGCTCAAGGTTAGGAGCAAATACATAACCTATTGTAAGTCATCTCCAGAACACATTGCACATATTGTATTCTAAATTCTTTGTAGGAATTCTTTGCAAATGTCTTTCAAATTCAGATGTTTTATTTCAAGCTGCTGTTGAACATATGGGAATAGCTTTATTTCATGTGATCTTGAAACAATCTTCAAGAAGGTTCTGTAAGCAGCTCATTTTTCCCCCCATCTAATTCATGGCTAAACATCCCAAAGTTTGTTTTGTTCTTGAATTCAATACAGAGTTCTCTAATTAAATGTGTGCAAATATGCAGATTTGATAAACAAAGTTATTGCCACAAATTACAATTTATGTGTGATTTTGTGCTGGAAAATGAGGCATGTTTTAAAGCAGTTTTAATGAAGTTTTAAAACTGTAGTTATAAGTTTAAAATGTTTTCTTTGCTGTTCCTTCATTTCAAAGAATGAACATGTCAGGCAGAAAAATCATCAGAAAGTACATTTATGGCTCCTAGCTGTGTGTTGAAATCATTTATTTAGAAAATGACTGCAGTGACTGGATAGATCTTATGTGGAATGCAACTACTCAGGGTATTGGGAACTATTAACCCATGAAGAAATCGAAAGGTACTTTTTAACCTTTAAAAATAGGCACAGAACAACTAATTATTTCTCAGTGAATTTTAGTTGCCCCAGCCTGTTACTTTTCAAATTTGTTTCATTATATCACCACCCCTTAAGTTCATATTTTTGGTCCATTTCTGTGCTATTTCATCCCTCTCTCTCCTCCTCCAGCTGAACAGCAATGCTCCAATGGTCAGAAATGCCTCTGGCACCTGGTTTTGTGCTGTGGCACCTCTGCTTTTCCTGGGCATTGCTCAGGGGATGTGAGTCTG
Source organism: Acanthisitta chloris (assembly GCF_000695815.1). Lineage (NCBI taxonomy): Eukaryota > Metazoa > Chordata > Aves > Passeriformes > Acanthisittidae > Acanthisitta > Acanthisitta chloris. The sequence continues at coordinate 25,571 of NW_008678119.1, read as the reverse complement.
TGATACATGAGTAATAAATCCCAGTTTGGCTTTGGGTGTGGGGTGAGCACCTTGATGTTGAGCTGAGCCAAGGCAGCAGCACCTTTGGATAAGCAAAGGTGTTCAAGGCCAGGCTGGATGAGCCTTGAGCAACCTGATCTAGTGAGGAGTTGTCCCTGCCTAGGGCAGGGGTTGGGACTGGATGATCTGTAAGGTCCTTTCCAACCCTTAAATTCTATGACATTATGAATAGTGGTAGCATAGTTACCTAACAACATCTTGGTCTGTGGATTTAGGCACATGTGGGTTTACAGATGCTGGCAAGGGCTGGAGGATGAAAGTAGAAGCAGAAGGGGTTGAAAAGTTGAACCTAGGAGCACTTTTGAGGTTTAAGTGTTGTTTTGAATTGCTATATTGGTTTTGATGCAGAGCTTCAGTACTTCTTGTTTCCTGAAGCAATGGCAAAAGGACTGGAGAAGTGAAAACTGGGGTGAGTCTGGGGGAGACTTTGCACTCAGTGGTGCTGTGGCAAAATGTGAAAATTGCAGTGTTAGTAGCTCAGTTAATCTGGTTGTAGTCCCAAGCACGTGGTGTGCACCACAAACTCCTCCAGTACTGCACTGCAGGTTACAGACATAGTTGTCATGTGCACATTCAACAAGACTTGAGAAGAAAGCTGATAATAAGGCAGGACAGGCAGGGAGTCCTAGAAATTATTATGAGAAGGTGGAGAAAACATTATTGAAGTAAGAAATGGGAGAAATGAAAGAAAAGGGGAAAAAAAAGATAATTGCTTTTGAAAAATGAAGTAAATGACTGCAAGATGGTGGAAGTGAGAATTAAATAGATATGTGTGAATTTGAAAAGTTAGAGAAACATAGGATAGAGAACAAAAATAGGGGATGAGTTGGGCTGAATATTGAGTGACTTTATCCTTTTAACAACTGATGTGTGAACAGCTGCATTTTACTGATCAATCTAATACTTCCATCCTTTGCACCTAATATGAAGTTTCCTCACACTCATGGCAAATAATTGTGCAGAATTCACAGATGACTTGTGAGGGCACCTGTAAGTAGCTTCTAAACATGGCTTAACAGCAGAAACTCCTTCTGCTAGTGCATTGCTAACAACCTTTCACACTGATGAAGTGATTCTCCAACATCTGCTAATTCCATGCTAGATACTTATAAGCCTCTCCCATGAAGAAAATTAGTTTTGCTTTTTCCCAAATTGCAGGATAAGGGATTTTGGTAAAGGAGACCAAAACCTTCCTGCTGTTGCATTTTGATTTCTGGCCCCATCAGCACAGATTTCCATGTGGGTTGATGCTGCTACTATGGACAACTCTTTTCCTTCTGTACAAACAAGTTTTGCCATTGATTTCCATACCTGAGCCTAGTTGAACTATAAACAGGATTTCCCTCCTTTCCCTCTGGCACTTTATATAAAGCACTTGACTGCACTTGCAAGCCAGTCTTACCCCAATGTTTTTATGCTGATCTATAGAAACAGGTATAGATAAAGAAGACTTTTATATCTCAGAAGATATAGTTCTCTTATGAAGGCTGAGAGTGATACTTTGCATCATGCAACCAAGTGAGAATTCTTCAGCTCTTTGCCTGATGCATTTTGCTGCTATTATTTCTATGGTTAATATCTCTCCAGAACCTGCAGAAAATCCTCCTTTGCTGCTATTCTCTCAGTGACAAGTTTGCCTTCTTAGTTGACAGCACTAGGCAATGTGTCACATTTTTGTTTGACCTCTGGTTCTCCCGTGTGTCCTGAGGTGTTTACAGGATTTGTGGTTCTCTGCCTCCCTGAGCTCTGAGCACATGAGGCAGTTGTTGTGCTCCAGCCTAGTGGGAGCTTTGGGCAGAATAACAAGCTTTGCAGCACTCTTCAGTCCCGTGGTTGGTTCTTTATTTGTGTCTAGAGATAACCTCACATTTTTTCAGCATTAAGAAGCCTAAAGTAATGTCAGCTAACGTAGGTTGTGAGGTTGCCCTGGTTGCTTGTGGGACCTCACGAGGTGATATTTTAATCACAGAATCACAGATTTAATCGCAGAATCATCAAGGTTGGAGGAGACCTCTAAGATCATCCAGTCCAACCATTAACCTGTCACTGCTGGAACCACTAAACCCTAACCCAGATCCTCCAGTGCCACATCAGACACCTCTGAAACACCTCCAGGGATGGTGACTGCACCACCTCCCTGGGCAATATCCCAGTGCCTGGACACCCTAACAGAGAAAAAATCTGGTAGCCAGATTCCTACCAACACTGAATACATTCTACCAACAGAAGAAGCAACTACTATTTTACTTCTGTGAGGAGAGAAAAACATTCTAGGTACATCTTAGAACCTGAGGTTTTATCATCTAAGATTAGATTTTAATGAACACATTCTTCCATTTTCTTTCATTGAGCTGTTCAGCCTGGAGAAGAGAAGGTTGTGTGGAGACCTCAGAGCACCTTCCAGGAGCTGAAGGGGCTCCAGGGAAGCTGCAGAGGGATCTGTGTTAGGAGCTGCAGGGACAGGACAAGGGACAAAGGGTATATATTGAAGGACGGGAAATTTAGGTTAGATATTAGGGAGAAGTTTTCCCTGTTCTGGGGGTGAGACCCTGTCCCAGGGTGCCCAGGGAGGCTGTGGCTGCCCCAACCCTGGCAGTGTTCACAGCCAGGTTGGATGAGCCTTGAGCAACCTGCTCTGGTGGGAGGTGTCCCTGCCCAGGGCAGGGCTTGGGGCTGGGTGATCTGTAAGGTCCTTCCAAACCCCTACAATTCTATGAGCAACACCAACTGCAGCCTTTATTTTCATTTCAGTTGTCTTCTGTCACTTACAGGCACAACAGACTGACTGCTATTAGTCTTTCATTTCTGACATATTACTTGGTTTTTTGGCATCTGGTTACCAGCCTGTTCCTGCCTGATAAATACTTGCAGCTCTGACTTTGTGCACACACTTCATTATTAGCACTTGGCTGATTTTGTTTGGATTGCTTCTGTGACTTAATATCCATAGGGATCAGGGTTTGCAGTTGAAAAATTTGATAACTCCATGACAATGATTGTTGTAAGCACTGTGTGACCAGCTGCTAATACTGAGATGAATGTAAGCACAGACTGTATTTCCAATTAGAGAAAGCACTTGCACAGTTATGTGCTGGTGTTCAGCTTCATGTGGCTCCTTTTCTACAAATGCAGCCAGTTTTCATTTTATAAAACCAGTAGCAAGGCCCAAAACATTGCACCTTAGAGTTTTTTAACGTTTACCACCACTGAACACAGATTTATCCAAGCCAGATTGCTTGGAGATTGAAATAGTCCCTGGTCCTGTCTGTTCCTGTGGGGCTCTCTATACAGGATTGGCTGCAATAAACAAAAGTCCAAAATATTCTTAGGATTCTTGTGGTTATTTGCCTTTTTCCTTTTGTTTTCTTTTTTTTTTTTTTCTCCCCACTAGAGTTGATTTAAAAGTGCTCAAAATAGGTTGTCTTAGCTTAATACAGAATCATAGAACCATCAAGGCTGGAGGAGACCTCTAAGATCATCCAGTCCAACCATTAACCTGTCACTGCTGGAACCACTAAACCCTAACCCAGATCCTCCAGTGCCACATCAGACACCTCTGAAACACCTCCAGGGATGGTGACTGCACCACCTCCCTGGGCAATATCCCAGTGCTGAACACAGGGAAACAGAATGTGACAAATTTTCTTCCCTAACATCCTTCTCTCAGCCATCTAGGAGAAGTATTTAATATGAACAATATGTGCCTATTTCAGCTTGTCACAAGAGCTCAGATTTGGTTATGCATAGCAGCAGACACTGCTGAAATACAGTAGGAAACCTGATGGCTAATTTACAAGAAAAGGAAGAGGGAGTGTTGGGGGGGAAATAATCTCCCATATGTGAAATATTTTTTATCAGAAACAGGTCAGAGCTTATTTTGTGTTGCAATGACAGCTCACCACTGAGCTCCAACTTATTATTGGGAAATCCCCATGTGCCTGATTCATCAGCAAATAGTTGCAGGGGGTTTAGGAGAGGGTTCTGAGCAACGTTTTGGTGTTTCACTGCCTTGAAACAAAGAGACAGGGTTAGTAGAGTAAAAAGCAGCATTGTAAAAGGAAGCCTTAGCTCTTACTGTTCATATTCTACCCTAACAAGGTGGAGGTAAAACTTCAATTAGCAACAATAGTCACAGTCTAAGATTTGAACCCTCTGCAGTCAAGTTCTGCTGCTCTACTTTGCAGTTTTTCAGCCTTCCCCTAAAGGCTGGAAGATGAGGCCAATGCTGATGAATCACATCGATGACAAACAGATTGGATAATGTCAAGTAGGTGTTTGGCTCCAGCATTAACTGTCCTCACCAGGAAATATCTATACTGAAATCATGTATCAGGGGTAGAGGATTGGACCAAGCACAGTTTTTTAAAGGTAATATTGTAAAAGCAGGTAGGGCTTGAATTTTGTATTTGTGCTTTGAGTGTTTCCTGGTGTAAAACTGAGGCTTAACCTGCATTTGGTAACCCTGGAAAGAATAGTGTGCATGGGGCAGGGTTATAATATTCTTTGCTTGCCTCACTGCTGTAAGAAAAGTGCTGGCAATATTAGGTCAGAAAACAAGAATGGATGTACTGACTGAATTGAAGGTCCATCTGTCCTGTCCCCAATGGTTGCCTGCAGTTCCTGCTTAGGGGAAACAAGGCTTGGTTAAAAGGATAGATATTCCTGTGCCTTCCTGTTCCACACCCTTAGTGCAAATGAGTGAATCTACTCACCATGGATGTATTTTCTTGGGTTTTGATCTGGGGTTTTTTTGGCATCTGGAACTACCTGAGGCAGTGAGTTTTGTCATAACTATGTGTTATATGAAACCCTTTTTTTGGATTATGTGATGAATTCATGTGGTGTCTCATGGTAATTTTGGTGTTGTAGTAAAAACTTACCTTTGTACATATCTGCTGCTCTCTTCAGTATTGCAGTAGGCATAGTCATGCCCTAGGTATCACTGGCTCATGTTTACAGCAAAACTTGTGCATGAATGGTCCAATTAATGTTGCTTAGAGAAGATTCACATCCCCTCTCTGAAATGTCTATAATGTACATCTGAGTGAGAAACTAATCTTATTTTCTTTTGCAATGAATTAAAAAGACACAAGCACAGGAATTGTAGAGTATAATTAATATGATCCATATTAAACATTGAGCAGGATGAGCTGCATCTCAGAGCTGCTGTTTTCTCTCTATGGCATATAAAGAGAACATAATTTAGAGATAGATTTCTATTCTGGATACCTTTGCATTTAGTCACATGATTATCCCTGTTGGTTATTCACTAGGGAAGAAGAAAGATACATAATCCTGGGGAACAGCTGAACTGCTTGAGGAAATCATTCACCAGATAATTGACTGGTGAAGTGTATTTTCCTTGCAGTCCTTCTTCAGACACCCTTTGGGCAGGTGGTAGCTTGACTCTTTGGGCACTAGCTAAGGTGCTTTTGCAGTAGAGAAAGAAATGGCAAGGAAATTTCATCCAATTCATGCTCTTAAAATCCTATTATTTTTCTTAATGCCCGAAACCATGGTGTGCCCACATGTTTTCTTGGTGAAAGGATCTTTAATCTCAAGAGAGCCCATTCCTTGGATGATGTAAGTGTTTCATTTGGACTACAAAGAGAGTTCCCAGCACAGTGTCTCTTAAAAGGTCATCCAGAACATTTTGATTAATGCTATCTTGTTTCTGTTTGGCAGCCAGCAAAAAGGAGAACACACATAAAAAAAGCAAGGCAAGGTGAAAAAACCACTTTGCTCCTTTAACTAAAGCAAAATGGCAGGTAAATGTTATCCTGACAAGCACATGGTGTGTGGTGGGTTGGAGAATAAGAGATGATCCCAGGGCCAAGGGAAGAGGAGAGCTGGTCTTTGCACCTGGGAGATAGTGAGCCTCAGCTTGTAAGTGCCTTGGTGGTGTGGCTTTAGCTGAGAGCTTGCCATCTCAAACCCATTCCAAAAAGCTGATCTCCCTGGCAGCTGAGGAATCTGCTTCTGCCATGCCACACGTTGGCACAAACACGCTGCCCTGCGATTGATGTTGCCCTTTTGATGTCAAGTCTTTCCTGATCCTGTTGCCAAATCCATAGCCTTTGATTCCACTAGGTAATTGGAAATTGTATTTTGGTTTTAATCATTTTCCAGTGAAAAGATGAGAGAAAAATTTAGCCAGAGATATAAACCATCCTAGATCAAGCCAATAAATAAGCATTCAGGAACCTCTAGCTTCTGACTCACCTTGGTTTTGCAGTTTTTGTAACTAATAGAAAATGGCATTTAGGTCCTAGTTGTGCTTTCTGACATTTTGGGGCTATGCTTTCTATGCTTTCAGACCCATTTCTTGATTGTTATGGCATTTCATCATTCCTTGCAGAGAAATTTCAGGTGCCAGCATGAGATTTCAATGCAGACAATGTAAAGAAACTCTCAGAACACTGTATTAACACTTATGCTATGAACATTGCCTGTGGAAGACAAACTCTAGGTGTTTGAAACCTGCAGGAAATGTAAATATTCCTTGCCAGTCATCAGGAATAAATTAAGAGATTAGTGGGTCAGCCCCATTTTACAATAGTTTTTGTCCTACTAATTCAGAGTTTGACCTTGCTTCAATTGCCTGATTTTAATTGCCTAAAATAGGAAATTTAGTAATTCTTATTTGGGATAACAAAGCTGGTCAATAGGCTGTGATTCACCTCTCCTGAATTTAGACAGCTGCATTTACATCTGAGCAGGTTGTCTAGACTCCTGTTGCAGTCAGTGGATGGAAATAAGGACTTCTCAGGCATTATACTCTGATGTAGTTTGGATGCCTATCTTGTGGTGAAAGGTATCATTATCTAAGAATCATAGAATCAACTGGGTTGGAAAAGACCTCCAAGATCATCGAGTCCAACCCTACTGTGGTCACTAGCCCATGGCACTAAGTGCCACATCCAGTCTCAGCTTGAAAACCTCCAGGGATGGTGAATCCACCATCTCCCTGGGCAGCACATTCCAATGCCTGAGCACTCTCTCTGGAAAAAATCTCTTCCTAATATCTAACCTAAACCTCCCCTGGCAGAGCTTGACCAATGGTCAGACAGAACCTGCCCTTCCCAAACCCATGCTGGCTGGGTCTGATCCCTTGTCCATCCTGCAGGTGCTGTGTGATCTCATTTAGGATGATCTGCTCCATAACTTTGCCAGATACTGTGGTCAGTGCTTATTCTCTCTCCTTTCACCATAATGGAGCCTTGAACAAGGTCAAATGTAGATTTGGTAAATACATTTTCTGAACTACCATACAGGAAATGTCAATTTGAGCCTGCAGAAACTTTGGCTTTTCGTATTATTGCAATGCTATTTTGTTGCCTTTCAAATGATTTAATTCATCACTCAGAGTTATCTTTGGTGTGGAACAGAGGTATCAGCAGACATGCCAAAACTTTAAATGTGAAGTTCAAGATATACATGAGTGAAAGTGCAGAGAAAATGTAGACTGAAATCTGGGCAAAGACCCAAGAAACATCCAATTGACATTCCTACTCCTCTGGAAAGTGTTAGGCTATTTTAAGAGCCACTCTTTTTTGATAGATAGCACAGGGGATTCCAGCCTGCAAGAGAACTTGCAGGATGCTAACTATGTCAGGCATTTATTATCTTACACACTCCTGTCTTTCTTCCATGTTTTTTGGAGCCATTCTTTCACACAACTTAGTTAAATATTCTACTACAGCCTCAATATTCTTTCTGGTGTATTTAGCAAGCTAAAAGGCTTTGCTCATGTTTCTCACTTGAACAATAAAGGACCAAACGATTAGGAAAGTGTTCAATTTGTTCTCTTAATTATGTGATTCCAAGTACAGCAGTTTTCAGCTTGTAATGACCACAACTCCTTCCTGTCAGGGAATGTTGCCATTCAGAGGTCACTACTGCAGTGGAATTGACCCCCACAGCTTCTAGGTTCATGTACTGAATTATGAAAGAGAATAGTCCTGGGAGGTTACTTGCCTTGCTGTTTTTATGAATTCAGGATGGTCTTGATGACTTAGTAGTTACCAGTCAGGAAGGAAGAACTGTGAAGGGACATCACACCTGTAGAAAAAAAATTTGCTGTGTGATAAAAGTAATTGTCTGTATTCTCCTTGGAAACTCTATTGTAGGTTTTGGGAAAATAAAATTAAGAAATGTGGAGAAAAAGATCTTTATACTCATGGGATGACTTCTGTATATTTAATAAATGCTTTTCTCCCAGTAGTAATTTGTCAGATGGAGATTCAAAGTATCTGGTGAGACACTGGTGTCTCTTTCATGGAAGTGCAGGGCAGAAATATCCCACTTTCATTGCTTGAATTTTGCTTAACTACATAGTGTATACACTCTGTTGTGTATGAATTGAAGCAGTAAAATGATGCAGGAGCTCTGCAAAATTTCTTGCAGGAATTTACTGGAATTACTGCAACAGAGGAGTCAGCTGATTGTTCTCATTTAGTTTCCCATTTCATTTAAAAAATCATAAAGCAGAACAATTCAGTTCTAGGAAAAAAATGTACCTGGCAATATAAAATCTTTACAGAAAGAGCAGCTTTTTTTTCATTTAAACAAGAGTAAATTTACCAAGGACAGTCTTTATATAAATAAAGAAAGAAAGACATTAATTTGTAGGAAGGGAGAGGGACTGGGTTGGATCTCTCCTGATAGACCTTATTAATACACATAGCCACACTGTGCTGCAGCACCAGGAGCAATGTAATCAACAGCAACAAAAAACCCCAAACATGTTATATGTAAGGGTAAGCTGAAGTGTGACATGCCTATGGCCACACAGTGACATGGAAGGGAATGAAATCCATGATATTTGTCAAAGATGTTGACCATGGTACCCATGGCAGGTGAACCCATTTAGCACCTGGATAACAACCAGATACTCTGCCTCATCGTGCCTGGCCTTGGATTAGTCTAGTTTCCTTCTGGTTTTATAGTTACTGGGATGAAATCAGGAGTCATTGGCAGTATTTTCTTCAGGGGAAAATTCTACATTATTTAAGGAAAAGCAAGAATCTGGGCAGTTGCACCATGGAGACAAAGCACATTACCTGCAGGTTGGAGGAGAACTGGGAAGGGAACTGCTGCTTCTCCCAGTCACACTGCTTGCTGGATTGCAGCCTTGAAAAGTCAAGATGACTCAACTGAGCAATTGCCTAAAGTCTGAGATTCAGATTAGATGTTAGGAAAAATATTTTTCCTGTTAGGGTGTTGAGGCACTGGGATATTGCCCAGGGAGGTGGTGGATTCACCGTCCCTGGAGGTGTTTCAGAGGTGTCTGATGTGGCACTGGAGGATCTGGGTTAGGGTTTAGTGGTTCCAGCAGTGACAGGTTAATGGTTGGACTGGATGATCTTAGAGGTCTCCTCCAAACTTGTTGATTCTATGATTCTATGTCATATCTCAGTTTTAAGACTATTTTGATTAATTTAAAATGTTGCTTCATTATGGTACTTATTCCATGGATCAAGTGTATTTTTCAGGAATGCTTTTAGAGGATTAAGGTTCAATAAGGAGAAGTTATATTTATACATATTTATATGTCATTAAGCATGAAATTCATTCTTTTTGGAGATAACGGATAGGCAGATCCCCCAGGCTATTGCCTTTATATCATTGGTGTTGTGGATCACTAAAAATGAACTTGACTGGCTGTCATAAAAATCTTCACTTCCATAACAGGCAGAGAATGCAATTACTTCTGCAGAACTGCATACTGTAATCTCAGAGGCTCTCAGTGTGTTTTATGACAGTTGCAGTTGACTGATGGAGATTAACCCTATGCTAATCACTGTAAATGTAAAGCCTGGTGTTAGATGGTACAAAATACAAACACTGTTTATGTAGTTTATTCATGCAAACAAGTAAGTTTTATTAGTGTTTTATTAGCTGTTTTAAAATCTGACCAACTAATACATCTGACCATCTCTAATATTTATGGTGCATCTCCAGTCACACAAGATAAACTGCTCCTGATTTTGGAGGGCACAGAGAAAATATCTTGCCAGTAGGCAGTGTTTAAAATTTTTAAAGCATCAACTTCTTGAACATTGTTAACAACTTTATCAGTGATTTTTCAAATCTCTTAGCATCTGTCATGGATCTTGTTTAAGGAGATGGATATTCATGCCAAAAAAAAGAGAGAATAATAATTCTTGTTGTGGAGATTTTAGTTGTGGAGACTCATATAAAGAGTAAGCTATAAAATATATTCTACTTTTAGTTGTGAATGTTGTGTGGTAATAATGTCTAGCCTTGTTAATGGAGTAATCTTCTATCTCGTTTTGGGAGGATCTAGCTCAGGATTTGACTGGGTTTCCATGATAGAATATAACCCAAATCCACCCAGTGCTTTCTTTTTGTCATTAGAGAAAGCAAGACCAACAGATTTGACCTCATACAAACATGTTCATTCAAGTACTTTGGACACACTGAGGAATTTCTTCACTGAAATCAGGAGATAATAATCTCAGAGGCACCTAAGGTCTCGGCATTTCTATCCCACTTGAGAATTAATTTAGTGGTTTGGATAGATGCAGCACTACATTGACACCCTTCTGTCTGAGTGACACAGGGAGATGCTGATTAGTGACTGACGTTGAACATCCACTACCACCACTGTGGGCAGAGTTCACCAGACCTTGCTTAAGTAGGAATGAGATGCCAAGGACTGATTCCAAATTGTTAGAGATTTAGGGATTAGTGTTTCCTGAAGGTGATACTTGGGCACAGAAGAGTCACTGTCATTCATAGGAGTTTATAAAGAGCTATGCTTGTTTTATCACAGAATCAGAATCACAGAATAATCAGAATTGGAAGGGACCCTTGAGGATCACCCAGCCCAACCCCTGCCCTGCACAGACATCCCTGACAGTCACACCCTGTGCTGAGAGCATTGGCCAAACACCTCTGGAGCTCTGTCAGCCTTGGGGCTGTGACACTGCCCTGGGAGCTGTTCAGGGCCCAAACACCTCTGGGAGAAGAAGAACCAGTTGCTAATCTCCAGCCTAACCCTGCCCTGACACAACTCCAGCCCATTCCCTGGGTCCTGTCCCTGGGCCCAGAGAGAAGAGCTCAGAGCTGTCCCTGCACTTCCTTCCCTGAGGGAGTTGTCCCAGCCATGAGCTCTGTGCTCAGTCTCCTCTTCTCCAGCTGAACAGCCCAAGTGCCTCAGCCACTCCTCATGTGGCTTCTCCTCAAGGCCCTTCACCATCTTTGTTGCCTCTTTGGACACTCTCCAATAACTTTATATCTTTCTTACATTGTGGTGCCCCAAACTGCACACAGTATTCCAGGTGAGGCTGCCCCAGCAGAGCAGAGCAGGACAATCATTTCCTTTCACCTGCTGGCCATGGTGGCTGTCACAGCTAGAAAACAGTAGTTAGGCTAAAATGATTGTGCAAAATGTAGGGTTTTTTCTACTTTATTGAAAGTGGAAAATGCAACATGTATATTGCATATTTCATCTGGGGGTCCTTAATAAAATCTTCACTGGGAGTAAATCTGTAAAATGATTTCAAGCCCTTTTCTAGGTAATCAAACATTTCTGTTATACTGCCATTGTCATATTAATAGATGCTATATGTGGTGCTGAAAAAAAGAGGTATTTTCATAATACAAATACTATTTGAATGTCCAGCTGCAATCACTGTCAGCCTTTTAGAATATCTGCATTTGGCAGAACCTTTGTTTGCTTGTAGTGCTTGAAGGTTTATTCTTTTCTCATCAGCATCTGATGTTAGACAGCCTTGGTGTCTCAGCTCTCTGTAGCACAGCATGTTGATTAGTGTTTTCTAGAAAGATTTGACATGAGTTAGATTGATGCTGGCAGAGAGAGGTGTTGAGACTAACAGAAATAAGCTGACATAACACATCTTGATAAGTAATACTGCCATTACCAGTGTCACTTTTATCATCAGCTACACAAAACATTGAGCTAGGAACTCTGATTTGATGTTATAAAAAATTGGCATGTATTGACATATATGTCACATTGACTTTGTCATGACATTCCTTGTCAGGAGTTAGATTATTGCCTGTTGTTTCAGTTCACTTGTTAGCATTGCCCTTAACATCTCCTTCAGAAGGCAATAATCTGATATTTAGTTTTGTGCCTTTTTTCTATTTGTGGGGTTGGTTTGGTTGGGTATTTTTGGGGGGATTTGTTTGTGTTTTTTTCATCCTAGTGACACAGAGTACAAATTCATTTTGGATGTCTCCATAAAAATTACA
>NW_008678119.1:10159-13250 GCF_000695815.1 Acanthisitta chloris | reverse complement strand
CTGCTGAAAATGGAGTTGTAGTATTACTTAGACAATGATTGGTGCATTCTAAAGATACATCAATCATTTGACAGCAATTTAAAACTGGTTAGTGTTTGCTACCTTCTTAGTGTGAATGACTGGTATCAAAATACTAGGCTGATCTAGCAGAGGTGTTCTGGAAAAAAAAATAGCACTCTAAATTGCATTACCTTCCAAGGTACAGGAATCTGAGGGGACTATAACTGGCTCAGACTCTGAATGGATGGTGGAAATCCATGCTGTGAGAAATTTATTTGCACAAGTTCATGATGACTTACCACTCTGGATCTCACTGGAATTCGTTTGGCTCTAGGTTTTTATCTTATTTTAACCATGTGGGTACTATGGAAGGACACAGTAAGCGTGGAGTTTTCTCTAGAGCATAAATAGTTCAGTAGTGCAAGAAATTTGACCAGCAAACACCTTCTGTGAGAATTTCAAGGTCCTTATTGGGACCTGTGAGTTATTTGGGGGGGGATGACAAAGGCTCTGAGTCCAGAGTTGCCTTTGCAGCACTAATCTTCAGGTGCTTTGCTGTCTCTTGCAGCACATGCCACGTGTGATGTGTGCTCCCTCTAAAGTTTGTAGGGCTGTGTTTAAAGGAGAGGAGGCTCGAGCCTCCCACCACGCTGCACCCCATCTGGATGGGAGCCACTTCAGCCTGGAGGATGAGTCATTGGGTTAGCACAGAGCTCTGCTGCACTTATTAAATTAGGTGACGTGTTATACAATTAGCTTCTATTTGCACGGCTGCTGTGACCCAGACTGGCTCAGGGCTCCCCAGCTCAGCAGCTTCAGGAAGGGGTCACTTGGATCTATCTGCTGCAACCACCCTAGAAAGTTATCAGCCCAGAGGGGTGGTCTGGAGCTGCCTTGGGGAGCTGTCAGGAAGAGCTGGATGTAGGAGAGATCCTAAGCCTTGGCCCTTGGACGTGGTAAGCATCTGATGTGGGGCCACAGGGGAACAGCTCAGCATTCTCAGCTGTGACTCTTTCCAAATTTAGGCCTCTAGATATCAGTTCCTTATGAGGATGAGGCTATAAAAACTGCCACCAGGATCAGAGTGTTGTCCTGTCTGGGGCTGTGGCTGAGAGCTGACACCTAGAGAACAGTGGGAGCCAACACTGTGACCTGAGCTCAGCTCTCCTCGTTTGCAGGAGAGTTACAGCACCTCATCATTAGGCACAGAGCATGGCAGCGAGTTTCTCCTCTAATGAAAGTCTTTCCTGTTGTTTAACTAATTGAAGATTCACTGGGCCAGAGCAGGGGACCTAAATTGTCCTTTTCATTCCCATGTCCTGATCAACAACTAGTCCTTAGCTGCTTCTGCATTGCCCTAAATATTAATTGTGTACATGGATATTTTTGTAGACTTTCTGTGTGTTTGTAAATGAATCCCTCTGTGTTACTTACCCGAGTTTTTGTTGGTGTTTTAACTTTTTCCCCCTATTTCCTGTTTTTATTACAGGCTTTTTTTCCCCTTTAGAAAATTTCAAGGAGCTTTTAATGGTTCTCTGCACTCTGAACAGAATGTAATGGAGTGTTTGAAAATCTTTTCCATTTGATGTCAAGATCTAACAGCAGACTAACACTTAGTGGCTTTTTTTTTTGTGCACCTTCTTTAGCTGCTGCAGGAGTAAATTATATTCTTTGCATATTCAAAGGTATTGTGCTTTTATTTTATTTTATATTTCATTTCTCAGTATTTATATTGTTGTTTCATAATTTTAAAAAAAAAGATTTTGCATTGAACCTTCACTCATTAGACTCCCAGAATTTGCTAACTTGGTTAGCAGATTTTTGTAGATGCTGGAAAAGTGGGAACTCAGTCTGAACAGAGATAAAATATGAATCCTTACCAGAGGGTTTATCTTATCAATCAGTTGCAATGAGGGATACAGTGTATAAAAATTCTCACCCAGAATATATTTTCTGTGTGGGTATTTGTATGCTGGCTGTTGTATAGTGGTGACAAACATCAAAAAAAAATTCTAAATATCACAGAATCTGATTCCTTCTCTGAGGAAGTTGTATCCAGCCATGAGCTCTGTCCTCAGTCTCCTCTTCTCCAGGCTGAACAGCCCAAGTGACCTTGTTAGAAGTGATGCAGAATTCAATACTGCTGGATGAAAAATCTGCAAAAGAGTTTTCCATGATGTTTTACCAGGACTAGTTTCACCAGGCATGAGAAGTCACATGACTGGAAGTGCTTGATTAACACATTCAAACGAGTTATCCCCTGTTAGCAGAGACACTTTCTCATGCTGCCCAGGGAAGAAGTCATTGCAGGCTATTTAACTAAACTCTTTTTTTTTTTTTTATGGCCATTCTTTTAATTTTGCAGCTGCAGATGTCCCACAGCCCATAGATGGTTCACTCTCTGTGCCTCCACTGAGAGATAATAAGCTTTTAAAATAGACTTGCAATCAGGTGCACATGCTACAAGATAAACTAAGTATGGATGTGACAAGCATGTTCTGAAGTGTGCCACTTGGGTATTTATGAGGGCTGAAACAAGCTGATCATCTAGAATTTGTCTCCTGATGTGATAGAGCCTAACCCTTATGGAACTGTGTCTTTCATTAGTCTTCATGGAATGAAGAGTATTTTTAAGTAGGCAGGTGTGAATGTGTGACAGCCCATTTTATTTTTAGTTTTATGTGATTTGATAGAATTTTGCTTAAATCTAAATTGAAAACACTGATCTAAAAATATTTAACCTCAATTTTTCCCAGGTAACCATTAAAAACTCTAGAGTTTCATATGAGCAAGGCCTAGTTTATTATAATAGGACAAGTAGGGTCTGCTGACCTAGCTATTTGCAAAAGCAAATCCCAAATTCTTGACACTTCACCTCCACCCACATAGCATTCTCCTGTCTCTCACTTTACAAACACACACACAGAGACACAGTTTCTACAGAAAACATGCCAAAGGCTCTTAATCCTGAATGCTCTATTCAGTGTTAGAGGTTCTACTAAACTGAAGTGAAAGTGTAATGAGTGACAAATGGTTTGTGTCCTATGTAGCAGACAAGGAGTTCTTAAGCAGACCTGACTTTATTTTTGTA